>NC_069499.1:1192569979-1192842479 GCF_027579735.1 Bombina bombina
AGGCAACTTCCTTTCCTTTGGCAAAATGGGGCAAAAGAAGGAATTGACAGGCTCAGAAAAGTCAAAAATAGTGAGATATCTTGCAGAGGGATGCAGCACTCTTAAAATTGCAAAGCTTCTGAAGCGTGATCATCGAACAATCAAGCGTTTCATTCAAAATAGTCAACAGGGTCGCAAGAAGCGTGTGGAAAAACCAAGGCTCAAAATAACTGCCCATGAACTGAGAAAAGTCAAGCGTGCAGCTTCCAAGATGCCACTTGCCACCAGTTTGGCCATATTTCAGAGCTGCAACATCACTGGAGTGCCCAAAAGCACAAGGTGTGCAATACTCAGAGACATGGCCAAGGTAAGAAAGGCTGAAAGACGACCACCACTGAACAAGACACACAAGCTGAAACGTCAAGACTGGGCCAAGAAATATCTCAAGACTGATTTTTCTAAGGTTTTATGGACTGATGAAATGAGAGTGAGTCTTGATGGGCCAGATGGATGGGCCCGTGGCTGGATTGGTAAAGGGCAGAGAGCTCCAGTCCGACTCAGACGCCAGCAAGGTGGAGGTGGAGTACTGGTTTGGGCTGGTATCATCAAAGATGAGCTTGTGGGGCCTTTTCGGGTTGAGGATGGAGTCAAGCTCAACTCCCAGTCCTACTGCCAGTTTCTGGAAGACACCTTCTTCAAGCAGTGGTACAGGAAGAAGTCTGCATCCTTCAAGAAAAACATGATTTTCATGCAGGACAATGCTCCATCACACACGTCCAAGTACTCCACAGCGTGGCTGGCAAGAAAGGGTATAAAAGAAGAAAATCTAATGACATGGCCTCCTTGTTCACCTGATCTGAACCCCATTGAGAACCTGTGGTCCATCATCAAATGTGAGATTTACAAGGAGGAAAACAGTACACCTCTCTGAACAGTGTCTGGGAGGCTGTGGTTGCTGCTGCACGCAATGTTGATGGTGAACAGATCAAAACACTGACAGAATCCATGGATGGCAGGCTTTTGAGTGTCCTTGCAAAGAAAGGTGGCTATATTGGTCACTGATTTGTTTTTGTTTTGTTTTTGAATGTCAGAAATGTATATTTGTGAATGTTGAGATGTTATATTGGTTTCACTGGTAAAAATAAATAATTGAAATGGGTATATATTTGTTTTTTGTTAAGTTGCCTAATAATTATGCACAGTAATAGTCACCTGCACACACAGCAGATATCCCCCTAAAATAGCTATAACTAAAAACAAACTAAAAACTACTTCCAAAACTATTCAGCTTTGATATTAATGAGTTTTTTGGGTTCATTGAGAACATGGTTATTGTTCAATAATAAAATTAATCCTCAAAAATACAACTTGCCTAATAATTCTGCACTCCCTGTAGATATTACATTATTGTAGCCTTGATTATTTCTTCATTTTTAAATCTTTCAGCAGTCAAAGACTACAAATGAAAAAATCCTACATATTCATATTTGATCTAATTTAGTAAGACTATTGTCCTTGGGATGTCAAAGACAGCAAATGATCAGGGACATCACAATAATTTAGTTTCTATGAAGCAGAAAAGGTTAACCAGTGACCTTGACAAATACCATTATGAATAGGAACAGAAATCAAAGGCAAAAGCAAAACAGAGATAAAAGGGACATTGCACTTACAAATTGTCTTTATCTATTTAATAGGTTATATATTAAAAAGTAACAACTTCTAGCACTTTGTTTGGGTCTCAAACAATACAGGAATATGTATATGACTTATATCTGGTTATATCTTACAGTATGTGTACAGTGTGTGCACGAGCATTGGCTGTTGCACTTTTTTTAGACATTGGCACAAAACCTTTTTTTTTTTTGTCAGTCCAAGATGGAGAAGATGGAGCGCTGCCCATCATCATTGGGTAGTACCAATTTTGGGGTTAGACTTTGTTTTTTTTGGGGGGGAGGGATTAAAGATTTTTTTTAATGGGCAGAAAAAGATCGGAATGCCCTTTTAAGGGAAATGCTCATACAAATGCCCTTTTCGGGGGAATTGGTAGTTTAATTTTTTTTATTTTTTTTTATTGTGGGGGGTGGCTGTAATATTTAGGTGGTAATTGTTTTATTTTTATGCAAAAGAGCTGTTAGCTTTAGGTCAATGCATTGCAAAAGACGTTTTAAAGAGCTATTGGTAGTTTATTTGTAGAATAAGATTTTTTTGGGGGGGGTATTAGAATAGGAATATTTTATTGTTCGTAATTTTGTTTGTTATTTTTTGTAAGGGTAGCTTTTGTTATTTTTTGTAATGCTAGGTTTTGTTATTTTTGTGTAAATGGTAGGTTGTTTCTTTTTGGTAATGTTAGTTGGGTTTTTTTAGATTTTTTTTAAAGTAATAATAGTTTTTTCTTAGGGTAAGCTTAGCTTTTAATTTAATTTTACAGGTAAGTTTTTTTTTTAAGGTAGTATAGATTTTATTTAATTTATGGGTATTTTAATTGGGGTTACGTTAGGGGGTGTTAGGTAAAGGGGTTTAGTTGTTAGTTTATTACTTTGCACTGTGGGGGGATGGCGGTTTAGTGATTAATACTTTTATTTAGTGTTTGCGTTGTGGGGAGATGGTGGTTTAGAGGTTAATAATGTATTTATATAGTTTTGTTGTGGTGGGTGGCGGTTTAGAGGTTAATACTTTTATTTAGTGTTTGCGATGTGGGGGATGTCAGTTTAGCGGTTAATGGGGGGATGACGGTTTAGGGGTTAATAGTGTAGTTTATGGGTGTAAGTGTACTTTGTAATGTATTTTTGTTGTGTTTTGTGTAACTTTTTTTTTATATATTTTTAATTTATTTTTCAAACATAAGCATACAGATTTATATGAAATGTTATACAAGGGTATATAGTCATTGCTTATCAATGTTTTGTTAACAATGATGACTAGCATGAACATAAATCATACACAGCTAGATTACGAGTTTTGAGCGCTATAAAGAAATAAACAACCTCAACATTTTCGGCGTTATTTCACCTCCCTATAGCGCTGCTATTACAAGTTTTAAAAAAACAGACTTGTACTGACTTATGGTTCCATTGAGCTCCATACCGCACCAAAATCAAGCGCTGATGTGACATGCTCGTGCACGATTTCCCCATAGACATCAATGGGGAGAGCCGGTAAAAAAAAGCCTAACACCTGCGATCGCGGAAACAAAAGCTCTGGAACGCAGCCCCATCAATGTCTATGGGGAAATAAAAAGTTATGTTTAAACCTAACACCCTAACATAAACCCTGAGTCACCCCTAAACACCCCTAATCTGCTGCCCTTAACACCGCCACCTACATTACAGTTATTAACCCCTAAACCTAACCCTAACGTAACCCTAAGACTAAGTCTAACCCTAATGTAACCCTAACCCTAATACCCCCTAACTTAAATATAATTGAAATGCTAACTACAATATTACTAATAGTTATATTGTAGCTATCTTAGGTTTTATTTTTATTTCACAGATAAATTTGTATTTATTTTAACTAGGTAGGCTAGTTAGTAAATAGTTATTAACTATTTAATAACTACCTAGTTAAAATAAATACAAAGTTACCTGTAAAATAAAACCTAACCTGCCTTACACTAAAAACTAACATTACAATAAAATACATTAAATTATTAAAAAACAATTTTCTAACTTACAAAAAGACCAAAAAACACTAAATTACAAAAAATAAAAAACGAAATGATCAAAAATCTAATAGCCCTATAAAATAAAAAATCCCCCCAAAATAAAAAAAAACCCTAGCTTACACTAAACTGCCAATTGTCCTTAAAAGGGCCTTTTGTGGGGCATTGCCCCAAATAAATCAGCTCTTTTACCTGTAATAAAAAAATACAAACACCCCCCAACAGTAAAACCCACCACCCACACAACCAAACCCCCCAAATAATATTTAAATAATTATGTTAATATATTTATGTAGAGTTAGTGATGTGGGAGGTGAGAGGTTTAGGGGTTAATAATTTTGCGGTTTAATGGTTCATAGGTTTATTATAGCGGAGGTGTAAACGGACGGCAGATTAGGGGTTAATAATCTTTAAATAGTGTTTGCGGTGCGGAAGGTTTAGGGGTTAATACGTTTTTTTAGTGGCGACGATGTCGGGGACCAGCGGAATAGGGGTTAATAACAAATTTTAGTGGTGCCGATGTCCGGAGCGGCAGATTAGGGGTCAATAATTTTATTTTCTTGTTTGCGATGCGGGAGGGCCTCGGTTTAGGGGTTAATAGGTAGTTTATGTGTGTTAGTGTACTTTTTAACACTTTAGTTATTTGTTTTATGGTACAGCTTTGTAACATAAAACTCATAACTACTGACTTTAGATGGCGGTACGGATCTTGTCAGTATAGGGTGTACGGCTCACTTTTTGGCCTTCCAGGCAAACTCATAATACTGGCGCTATGGGAGTCCTATTAAAAAAGGACTTTTGTGCGGTACTGACGTTGCGTTACGGCCAAAAAGGTGTGCGGTACACCTATACCTACGAGACTTGTAATAGCGGCGTTAGGGAAAAGCAGCGTCATGAAGCATAACGATGCTTTTTCACTCATAACGCAAAACTCGTAATTTAGCTGACAATCTTTTCTTTTGAAGTAACAAATAGGGTGATCAGTCTTTGGTTTTTCACTTTAGTTGGAGAGTCTTCAAAAGATGCCGCATTGCTTGATATGATGTAAACACTTACAAAGTGTCTTTTAGAACTTGAAAACTAATTTAACTTATACAATAATAACATATAGAAACATGTAGATTGAGTTGCATGAAAGGAAGGTTCACATTTAGTATAGTGTCCATCTGTTCATTGTATAACCAGGTACCTTAGTTAAAATTTGAAAGTATAGTCTCCCAATCTCATCAGGTCGGTAAGTAGTTGGAGGGAGGAAAGTCGTCCAGTCTAGCTGTGTTTAATTCCCAATGTCTTGTGCGTCATGTGGGTATGTCAGTAGAATTTATCAGCGATTCCCAATAAAATTTAACGTCAAGAAATATAAAAAGTTTATTTTGTTTGTAATATCCATATTGCTCTAAGGGTATAGTTTCTGTAACTTTTGACATCCACTGTTGGTTTGTGGGTAATTGTGTGGATTTCCAATGTTGTGCAATTAATAACCTTGCACTATTTAAACTTATCAGGATGGAGAGTATTTTACAGTTATAGTCTGGTCTCTTGTTTAATAAGGCTGCTTCAGGAGACAACAAAAAACCTGAACTCACTATTGTTTGTATTGTCTGTTCTACAGATTTCCAAAAGGGGGTAGTTTGGGACATTGCCACCACATATGAGACATAGTTCCTGATTCGCCACAACCTCTCCAGCATAATGCGGAGGAGGAAAGAGATCTTATTTAATCTGGTTGGGGTTAAGTACCAGAGTAAAAGTATCTTGAAATTCATTTCAATTATTTGTGTGGAAGTGGATGATTTACGTGTGTTGTTATATATTTTCCTTCATTCTTTCTCTTCTAATTGTAGATTTAATTCATGTTGCCAGTGAGTAGTATATGCTGGAAGCACAGAGAGTTTTACGTTATCGAGTGTGTTCTTCGCGAGTGAGAGGGTACCTTTAAAGGTTATAACCGATAAACATAGTTGTTCAAAGGGAGTGTGAGATCTAATAAAATTTTCCCTAAATTGATTGCTATATATGTAGTGGTTTAATTAGGAATATTTTAGCCAGGACATGAAGGATCCACTCATTATGTTTGACATGTTATGGCGTGGTTTTAGTGTTCGTCTATCTAGCAGTGTGATAATGGGAAATGAGTCAGGGAGTTCCCATGTAACTATGGTTTTCCCTAGAGGTTCATATCCACCTGTAAGCTCCATATTTGGTAATATTGGAGTTAGTGGGGATTGGGGTGAAGAAAGTTTCGGGAAGCATCGAACCAGATAACCCCAAGTATCGAATATATGTTTGTAGAAGGATGATTTGTGGCATATGGGTGGTCTAAGGTTTTTTGAAAACCAACATATTGAACCCAGTGGCGGCTGTTGAAGTTTGAAGTTGTGGGGCACTAGACCACACACCACAAAATAAAGCCCCACCCCTCCCTCAGATGGCTCAGCCCATTAATTGTTTTATATATATATATATATATATATATATATATATATATATATATATATATATATATATATATATATATATATATATATATATATATATATATATATATATATATAAATATGACATATTTATATATATATATTGTAATATGGGAGGGAGAAATATGTATAATTTAATACCCATTTTATACAATTACATGTTCCTTATAAATCTACAGATTTATGCTCTTAATTCATTCACACATGCCTTGTGCCACAATGCATTATGCCTGCTTCCCTTTATGAAGCAGAGTGCATAGAGCCAATTTAAATAAAAGCTGAAAAAAATATAAAAAGGTATATCCTGAAACACTTTTTATAACCCCATTATGAAACTTATTACCAAACATGAAACTCATTGCCAAATATGAGTCAGAAAGTGCTTCCATAGGGAAATGGTTTTGCTTCTGCAGTTCTGCTCAAATTAAATGTACTAAAACTCAAACAATTTTGTTCCTGATCATGAATAGTTAAACAAGGCAGCCATAAAGGGCTCTAACCCCCCCCTTCCCCTGGAATGTATTAGTCTGCAGAGAGCTGCATATCAAAGCACACAGATAGGAAGCTTTATGCTGTGTGAGTTATGTAGCTGTTGTCTAAATGCTGCCTGTCAAGATGATATGCATCCTGAGCTAACTCACACAGCATAGAGCTACTAAGCAGCATTAGTGTGTATTAAAATAATGTTGTTATTTGCCCGTCATATTAATGATATTGCCCCCACCCATACTGCCAAATATATATATATACACCTACAGGACCTAGATGGAACAAGAGTCATTTAACAATAAACAAACCTTGTTTATTGTGGTCACATTTCACATTGCTTCATTGCTATCCTGTATTGCGTCCCTCCGGCTCCTACCCATTCTCTTCTCACTCTGCAGCATTAATCTTGCTCTCTGGTTCAGATCTACTCTAGCTTCCCCCTTCACAACTTGCTCAAGACGAAGTAAGCTATGAAGGGGGAGGGCAGAGTACAGCTGAACCAGGCAACAAGATTAATGTTGCAGAGATTCGAGCACATGGCGAGATGAGGGCTTTGAAGCATTTATTTTGCAGCTTACCACAGGGAACCATTTTTTATCCAACAGGTTCAGCTCTGCTCCTCTGCTCTACCTCTTCACCCTTTAAACCATGATCTCCTGTAACTGTTACAATTATATATATATATATATATATATATATATATATATATATATATATATATATATATATAGTATAACAGTGTTATACTTACTAATGTGAAAGCTCTCTCCCAGACTGCCACCATATTCCTCTGCTGCGCCTTTTCAAAAGGCTTGTGTGCACTGCTCACGCTGGTCAGGCTCCTCCTCCTGCACGCTGTTATCACTTACTCACATGGCTCTCACTTGCACAGTCAGACCTGTGCAATTAACAAGGTATAGGGCTGGGTTGGGAGGGGGCGCTGCAGGCACTTAGAAATAAGTGCAAAGAGCTTGAAGCCTATACTTCTATCTATCGCACATGCGGTGCGATAGAAGTAAAAACAACATTTTTTTTATAAAATTGGACTGGAACCCTTTTTAGCTGAATAAATATAATTTTTCCAATAGGGAGCAATTGGAAAATTTATATTTATTCAGCCAAAAAGTTTTTTTTCCCCATCTCTCTTTGGGGGTTCACGTGCACCTGTGCTTCTATAGAGGAGCCTCCACTGATTGAACCAAGTTTAGGGGCTCTTAAAATTTGGGAATCTAGTGATACCCAAGCTTTGGCATCTCTTTTACTATGCCAATCCAATATGTGTTGTAGAGCTATTGAGTGGTAATACGTTTCTGGTCTTGGTACTCCTAGTCCCCATCCTCTGAGCGTACGGTACATTGTAACTGTGTTTATGCGCGGTCTTATTCTGTCCCAGATGAATAAATTATTAGATTTTTGGAGTTGTTGAAGGTAATATTTTGGTAATGTGATTGGTATCGTCTGGAAGATATAAAGTATTTTTGGAAGGATCGTCATTTTTATTGCTTGGTGGTTTGTCCTGCCATGTCTGTAAGGTATGTTGTATAGACGTTTGTAATATTTTAAAATTTGCATTGAATAATTGTGATATTTTAGGGGTTTGCAGGACTCCTAGATATTTTAGGTGAGAATTTTGTATTTTGTAGGGGCAGATAGCCTTAATAGTGTGGAATTCTTTTGAGGATAAGGAGATATTAATAATTTCCGATTTTTGTTTATTGATTAAAAAGTTTGATAGGTTACCAAATGCGTCAAATTCCTCAAAGTGCTGGTAGGGATTGGTTAGGAGATGTCAACGTGAGCAGAACATCATCTGCAAACATAGATACCTTATATTGGTTTGGGTCTATAATTACTCCTAATATGCCTGAGTTAGCCCGGATATGTGATGCTAGTGTTTCCATTGTAAGCACAAAATGGATAGGGGATAATGGGCATCCCTGTCGCTTCCGTTTGAGATTGGGAAACTCTGGGATAGTACACCATTGACTTCTACTTTTGCTGTGGGGCTGGAGTAAAGTTGGAAAATTCTATTAATTATTTTGTCACCAAAGCCAAAATGGTGTAGTGTACTTCTGAGAAAGGACCAATCAACCCTGTTGAAGGCCCTTTCCGCATCAGTGGAGACCAGGACCGTAGGAATTTTATTTGATATGACATATTCCATTATGTGTAAGGCTCTAATAGTATTGTCTCTGGTCTCCCTGAGTGGAAAAAGCCTGCTTGGTCTAAGTGTATTATAGACGGTAGGATAGAGCCGATTCTTCCCGCTAATACCTTTGCATACATTTTTATATCACTATTCAACAGTGAAAATTGGGCGATAACTGCTAGGGTTTGTCTGAGGTTTTCGTTCCTTCTGAAGAACAGTAATATGCGCTTCTAAAAGCTGAGGAGATAGTTGGTTCAATATCAGAGTCCCGAGCTAACGTCAGTCCTAATTGATCTAAACAGATATAGTCCAATCTGGAATGTGTTTTATAAGGATTAGAGAAAAAGCAATATGTTTTTTGGGTCGGGTGCTGAACTCTCCAGAGATCTAATAGGGCAGCTGACCTGAGGCGTTGCATTATTGTTTTGATAGTACTCTGCGACTGCAAGCTTTTGGCTAGTGAGCAATCAAGCCTAGGGTTAAGTGCAATGTTAAAATCTCCTGCTAGTATCACAGTTCCTTTTGCTACTTCTAATAGTTATATTAAGTGAGTGGTAGCACAGACTACCTCACGTAGAAAAGAGAGAATGATAAGACGGTCAAACCTTTAGGGACATATAGTTTTTAAGGTGGGATTAAAGATGGTTGGCGTATGTTGAGCTGCTTGCAGAAACTTTCCTGGTTGCCTGGAATTCTGTAGTTGGCAATTTGTGATCCCTGCAGGACTTTGATGCAGAACGTAAATCCCCATCTGTATGGGATTTTTAGGTCTTGAAGGTGCAAGGTTAGATATCTTGCTTCTCTTCTTCTGTTTAATGTAATAGTACTCAAGTCAGCATAGATTTGTATGTTATCTCCTTCATATGCAATTTGGCTCAGTTTTTTTCTTTGTCTGCAAAAATGTGAAACTTTAAGACAATGTCTCTGGGAGGTTTACCCTCTGGTGGCTTTGGCCTTGAGGCTCTATGGGCCCTTTTAATGGGCATGTTAGGTAGGTCCTTGGCTTGTAGCAAAAATTGAAACAGGTATTTGTATGCCTGTTATACATATGTATTTATAATATCCGCACATATGTTTAATCACCTCATGTGATAATCGCAACAAAGTTTGTTCTTTTTAATTTATGTGCAAACTCTTATTTGAGCCTTTTCCCACAATCTTAAAAATATAGGTTTGATAAGTATTTGCATTAATGTTTCCAATCATCTTACACAACCGCTATAGGCTGTATCTGTAAGATAACGTTAAAAACTGTTACTGTTATTTTCACTTTTAACTATTGTGAATTACTTTGTTGGTGCATACATTGTATCTTTATTTATTGTAACTTCATGTGATTAATGTACTGACATTACAGATGATGTTTGTTCTCTATATCTGAATGCAAAATTGTCATTGTCATTCCCCTTATGTACAGAATGGATCCTTATATAACGGTCTGTTCCTGTTTTTTCTTTTTCTGTTTTTTTTTCTATAATTCACAATAAATAGTCCCTCACTTTTAGAGTCATACCCACTATTATAACTATTATTTTAATTCCCTTGCCCTTATCCAAAATGGCGCTCCTTTGCACTGTCTTTTACTTTTTAATAAGCCATACAACTCGACACTGTATCACTACATAAAGGCATTTTGACATAGAACACACGCTACAATAGCGCTACCACTGCACACGATTTACTTATTTATATGCATCCAGTAAAACTGGTTGGAAGATATCGACCATCTTTGCCCTTAAATAAAATGGCAATTTAGTCACTTCTACTCAGAAGTCTTCTTCTGGTAAAACACTCTCTATATCTTAAAGCATATTGCATATACTCTTTCATATTTTTGGACCATGTATGTATCATAAACACTATACATTATCTAGATAAGTACCATTCACTATTTTAAACAATTGGCCACTACTTTTAAACAATTGGTCACTAATTTTTTGCCCCTATTTTTTTGCCCCTAACCAAAATGGTGGCTCTGGAGCTTAGCTACCCGGAAGTGTTTACTTACCCGGAAGTATCTAACCAGATTTGGGTCCATATGTACATTTGGCGCCTAAAACTCACCACACCCCCTTTCTTTGATTGGCTAAGTTAGCCTTTAAATAGTACAACTCTAAATTAAGCTGGTATAGTCTTGATAAAGACATCTCAGTCGGCTGAAATGCGTTGACCTCCTGTGACATACCAGCCTGAGTTCCTATTTGTATATGGTGAGCACTTTTCCTTTTAGTTTAGCTAGCTTTTTTGTTTTTGTGCATCTGTTTGTTTTTTCTTCCACAGGTACCTTTAGATGTACTTACTCTGAACCAGAAGTTTTGGATAAAAGATTTTCCTTACCTGGATAAAAGTATTTTCCTCTCTCTTCTCTAGATCCTTCCACATTGGACCTCCACTGGATTTTTTACACTTTGTGACTCTTTGTGACTGTATAGACTTTAGGACTATATTGTTGCTTTATATATGGGACGTCCCTTTATCTGAGCTCAGATTCATTAATATCATTCATTATTTTCTTTATTGTTCTTTTTTTTTTGTTATACCCTTATTTTGTCATATGTTTGACATATGTTTCTCTTGTAAGATGTAGTGAGTCCACGGATTCATCCTTACTCGTGGGATATTCTCCTTCCCAACAGGAAGTGGCAAAGAGAGCACCCACAGCAGAGCTGTCTATATAGCTCCCCCCTTAGCTCCACCCCCCAGTCATTCTCTTTGCCTACTCTAAGAAACTAGGAAGGGCAGAGTGAGTGTGGTGACAAAAATGTTAGTTTTTTATTTCTCAAGCAAAAGTTTGTTATTTTAAATGGTACCGGTGTGTTCTATTTACTCTCTGGCAGAAAAGGGATGAAGATTTCTGCAAGGAGGTTTATGATCTTAGCACTTTGTAACTAAGATCCACTGCTGTTCTCACAAGGGCTGAGTACAGGAAAACGTCAGTTGTGGGAACGGTTTGCATGCTAAGCTGCATATGAGGTATGTTCAGTCTATATTTTTTCTAGACAGACTGTGTTAATTCTAGAAAAGGCTGGCAATATCCCCATGAGGGAAGGGTAAGCTGTATTCAGACACTTGGATAGGAATTTCAGCTTGCTTGAAGGGCTCATAAGTTACTGGTGACACTGTTAGAAAAAAACGTTTTTGTTTGTTCAGTAAATGATGCAATTATAACGTTTTTTTGAAGGGACTAAAGGGGTCATTGTGGCTGTTTTAAGGTTTTTTAACCCACATGGTTAATTAAGAGACACTCAGGTGTTTTTCAAATAGGCCTCAAAACATCGAGTGAGGTGGGAGGGGCCTTTTTTAGCGATTTAGTTGCGCAGTTTATTTTCCTTAGAGACATCCAACTGCTTCTCCAGTGGTTCCTGCTGTGTTTGAGGGCTGTAAAGGAGTTTTTTTTCCCCACAAATCGTTCTAAAGGGCAGGTAGGCGCCACAGCAGAGCTGTGGCAAGGTGCTGAAAGTCTTTTTTACCGGTTTTGATGTTTTTTCAATCCGTTTTTTAAAGGGGTTAATTGTTTATTTGCATAGCTGTGCAAAGTTACTAAGGCTGTAAGATACTACTGTAAAAATTTTGTTAAGTTTACTGCTTTTTTACACCGTTTTGCAGAATTTGTGCAGCTTTTTTTCTCTTAAAGGCACAGTACCGTTTTATTTCTAAGTGTTATTTACTTTGATTACAGTGTTTTCCAAGCTTGCTTGTTACATTACTAGCCTGTTTAACATGTCTGACACCAAGGAAAATCCTTGTTCAATATGTTTGGAAGCCATTGTGGAACCCCCTCTTAGAATGTGTCCCAATTGTACCGATATGTCTATAAATTATAAAGAACATATATTAGCACTTAAAAATAGAACAATAGATGATTCTCAGTCAGAAGTAAATGAGGGTTCGCCATCTAGCTCTCCCCAAGTGTCACAACCAGTAACGCCTGGACAAGTGACGCCAAGTACCTCTAGTGCGTCAAATTCATTTACTTTACAAGACATGGCCACAGTTATGAATACAACCCTCACAGAGGTTTTATCCAAACTGCCTGGTTTACAAGGAAAGCGGGACAGCTCTGGATTAAGGAAAAATGCTGAGCCATCTCATGCTTTAGTAGCCGTATCTGATATGCCCTCACAATGCTCTGAAGGGTGAGGGATTTGTTATCTGAGGGAGAATTTTCTGATTCAGGAAAGACGCTTCCTCAGACAGATTCTTATATGACGGCCTTATTGCTTAGGGAGGTATTAGCAACTCTAGATGATTGTGACCCTATAGTGGTCCCAGATAAATTGTGTAAAATGGATTGATACTTAGAGGTTCCTGTTTACACTGATGTTTTTCCAGTCCCTAAGAGGATTGTGAATATTATTGCTAAGGAGTGGGATAGACCAAGTATTCCGTTCACTCCCCCTCCTGTTTTTAAGAAAATGTTTCCCATATCTGACACCATAAGGGACTCATGGCAGACAGTTCCTAAGGTGGATGGAGCTATTTCTACTCTGTCTAAGCGTACAACTATACCTATCGAAGACAGTTGTGCTTTCAAAGATCCTATGGATAAAAAATTAGAGGGTCTCTTGAAGAAAATTTTTGTTCATCAAGGTTTTTCTCTCAAACCTATTGCGTGCATTGTTCCTGTAACGACTGCAGCTGCTTTCTGGTTTGAGGCTCTAGAGGAGGCTCTTCAAATGGAGACTCCATTAGAGGAGATTATGGACAGAATTAAGGCCCTTAAGTTGTCTAATTCTTTTTTTACAGATACCGCATTTCAACTGGCTAAATTAGCGGCAAAGAATTCAGGTTTTGTCATTTTAGCACACAGGGCGTTATGGCTTAAATCCTGGTCTGCTGATGTGTCATCTAAATCTAAACTTTTGAACATTCCTTTCAAAGGTAAGACCCTATTCGGGCCTGAACTGAAAGAGATTATTTCAGACATCACTGGAGGGAAAGGTCGTGCCCTCCCTCAGGATAGATCAAGTAAGATGAGGACCAAACAGAATAATTTTCGTTCCTTTCGGAACTTTAAGAGTGGTCCCACTTCAGCTTCCTCTACTGCAAAGCAAGAGGGGAATTTTGCCCAATCCAAGTCAGTCTGGAGACCTAATCAGGCTTGGAACAAGGGTAAACAGGCCAAGAAGCCTGCAGCTGCTTCTAAAACAGCATGAAGGGGTAGCCCCCGATCCGGGACCGGATCTAGTAGGGGGCAGACTCTCTCTCTTCGCTCAGGCTTGGGCAAGAGATGTTCACGATCCCTGGGCTTTAGAAATTGTGTCCCAGGGGTATCTTCTGGAATTCAAAGACTCCCTTCCAAGGGGGAGATTTCACATTTCTCGATTGTCTGTAAACCAGACAAAGAGAGAGGCGTTCTTACGCTGTGTAGAAGACCTACATACCATGGGGGTGATCCGTTCAGTCCCAATAGGGGAACAGGGGCTAGGGTTTTATTCAAACCTGTTTGTGGTTCCCAAAAAAGAGGGAACTTTCAGACCAATCTTGGATCTCAAAATTCTAAACAAGTTTCTCAAGGTTCCATCATTCAAGATGGAGACTATTCGGACTATTCTACCTCTGATCCAGGAGGGTCAATATATGACTACCATGGACTTAAAGGATGCGTATTTACACATCCCTATTCACAGAGATCATCATCAATTTCTCAGATTCGCCTTTCTAAACAGGCATTACCAGTTTGGGGCCCTTCCTTTCGGTTGGCCACGGCTCCCAGAATTTTCACAAAAGTGCTAGGGTCCCTTCTGGCGGTTCTGCAACCACGGGGCATAGCAGTGGTGCCTTATCTAGACGACATCTTAATTCAGGCGTAGACTTTCCAGCTAGCCAAGTCTCACACGGACATCGTGTTGGCTTTTCTGAGAGCTCATGGGTGGAAGGTGAACATAAAAAAGAGTTCTCTCTTCCCTCTTACAAGAGTTTCCTTCTTAGACTCGGTAGAAATGAAAATATTTCTGACGGAGGTCAGAAAATTAAAACTTTTAAACACTTGCCGAGCTCTTCATTCCATTCCTCGGCCATCAGTGGCTCAGTGTATGGAGGTAATCGGACTCATGGTAGCGGCAATGGGCATAGTTCCTTTTGCCCGCCTACACCTCAGACCACTGCAACTATGCATGCTCAAACAGTGGAATGGGGATTATGCAGATTTATCTCCTCCACTGCATCTAGACCAGGTGACCAGAGACTCTCTTCTCTGGTGGTTGTCTCAGGACCACCTGTCTCAGGGAATGTGTTTCCGCAGGCCAGAGTGGCTCATTGTAACGACAGAAGCCAGCCTGCTAGGTTGGGGTGCAGTCTGGAACTCCCTGAAAGCACAGGGCTTATGGTCTCGGAAGGAAGCTCTCCGCCCGATAAACATTCTAGAACTGAGAGCGATATTCAATGCGCTTCAGGTGTGGCCTCAGCTTGCTGCGGCCAAATTCATCAGATTTCAGTCAGACAACATCACAACTGTAGCTTATATCAATCATCAAGGAGGAACAAGGAGTCCACTAGCGATGATGGAGGTAACCAAAATAATCCGGTGGGCAGAGAATCACTCTTGCCATCTCTCAGAAATCCACATCCCAGGGGTAGAGAACTGGGAGGCGGATTTTCTAAGTCGTCAGACTTTTCATCCGGGGAGTGGGAACTCTATCCGGAGGTATTTGCCCAGCTGATTCAGCTATGGGGCACATCAGAATTGGATCTGATGGCATCTCGTCAGAATGCCAAACTTCCTCGTTATGGGTCCAGGTCCAGGGATCCCAAGGCGGTACTGATAGATGCTCTAGCAGTGCCTTGGTCCTTCAATCTGGCCTATGTATTTCCACCGTTTCCTCTCCTTCCACGTCTGGTTGCCAGAATCAAGCAGGAGAGAGCTTCGGTAATTCTGATAGCACCTGCGTGGCCATGCAGGATTTGGTATGCAGACCTAGTGGACATGTCCTCGGTTCCACCGTGGACTCTGCCAATGAGGCGGGACCTTCTAATCCAAGGTCCGTTCACGCATCCAAATCTAATTTCTCTGCGTCTGACTGCTTGGAGATTGAACGCCTGATTCTATCAAAGCGTGGTTTCTCTGAGTCGGTCATTGATACCCTGATTCAGGCTAGAAAGCCTGTCACCAGGAAGATCTCTCATAAGATTTGTCGCAAATATCTTTATTGGTGTGAATCCAAAGGTTACTCGTGGAGTAAGATTAGGATTCCTAGAATATTGTCTTTTCTCCAAGAAGGTTTGGAGAAGGGATTATCTGCTAGTTCCCTAAGAGGACAAATATCTGCTTTGTCTATTCTACTACACAAACGTCTGGCAGATGTCCCAGACGTTCAAGCATTTAGTCAGGCTTTGGTCAGAATCAAGCCTGTATTTAAACCTGTTGCTCCGCCATGGAGCCTAAACTTAGTTCTTAAAGTTCTTCAAGGGGTTCCGTTTGAACCTATGCATTCCATAGATATTAAGCTTCTATATTGGAAAGTTTTGTTTTTAGTAACTATCTCTTTGGCTCGAAGAGTTTTTGAGCTATCTGCTTTACAATGTGATTCCCCTTACCTTGTTTTCCATGCAGATAAGGTGGTTTTGCGTACCAAACCTGGGTTTCTTCCTAAGGTTGTTTCTAATAAGAATATCAATCAAGAGATTGTTGTTCCTTCTCTGTGTCCTAATCCTTCATCAAAGAAGGAACGTCTGTTACACAATCTTGATGTGGTTCGTGCTTTAAAGTTCTACATACAAGCAACTAAAGATTTCCGTCACACATCTTCATTGTTTGTTGTTTATTCTGGTAAACAGAGAGGTCAAAGGGCTACGGCTACCTCTCTTTCCTTTTGTCTGAAAAGCATCATCCGTTTGGCCTATGAGACTGCTGGACAGCAGCCTCCTGAAAGAATTACTACTCATTCTACTAGAGCTGTGGCTTCCACATGGGCTTTTAAAAATGAGGCTTCTGTTTAACAGATTTGTAAGGCGGCAACTTGGTCTTCGCTTTATACTTTTTCCAAATTTTACAAATTCAATACTTTTGCTTCTTCGGAGGCTATTTTTGGGAGAAAGGTTCTACAAGCAGTGGTGCCTTCTGTTTAAAGTCCCTGTCTTGTCCCTCCCTTCATCCGTGTCTTAAAGCTTTGGTATTGGTATCCCACAAGTAAGGATGAATCCATGGACTCGATACATCTTGCAAGAGAAAACATAATTTATGCTTGCCTGATAAATTTATTTCTATTGTGATGTATCGAGTCCACGGCCCGCCCTGTTTTTTAAGACAGGTATATATATTTTTATTTTAAAATTTTCAGTCACCACTGCACCCTATAGTTTCTCCTTTTTCTTCCTAGCCTTCGGTCGAATGACTGGGGGGTGGAGCTAAGGGGGGAGCTATATAGACAGCTCTGCTGTGGGTGCTCTCTTTGCCACTTTCTGTTGGGAAGGAGAATATCCCACAAGTAATGATGAATCCGTGGACTCGATACATCACAAGAGAAATAAATTTATCAGGTAAGCATAAATTATGTTTTTTCACTGTTGCTTTTTAAACATTTTACTCTAAATTGTGAATAACTCTGCTAGATTGCCACATAGTTCTAGCAATCTTGGGCCCGATCCAATATGCAGCGTCGCCCGCAAAAGCCGGCGACGCTAAATTTTGCGCTGGTTTGGTATCACATATATGGCGTAGCATACAACTTACGCATGTATATTTCTGCCTTCGCCCGTATTATTTTTACCCATAGACTGACATACAAAACCTGCGCAGTTTGGTATCCAATATACAGCGTAAGTACGTACGCACGCAGATTTCAGAAAATCTACTCCATTCTCATCTCGCCACAAATTGCAGGCGCAGGAGCCCTTGCACTGACTAAAAAACCAACATAACTCCCTGGAAGCCTTAACAAACACATACATTTCAGCAGCATCTCAAGGTTAAAGGGACAGTATACTATGATATTTCTTTTTTAAGGTTCATTTGTGTATTTGAAATAGTTTGAAGCCACAACATAATCAAATGGATTGAGCTTGTAGGTACTTTATCACATTGTGGACATATACTTGCTTATTTACTTTAAATTGAATTACCTTCATCTCTCTAGAACCCACTGGAGTGTAATTTATTCTAATGCTAACACAGCTTGGCACTGATGCCAAAATATATAAAGGGACAGTCAAGTCCAAAGAAAACCTTCTTCTTTTAAATAATGCATATTATTTCAAACTACTTTAAGATTTAATTAGAATACTTGCTTTGTTCTCTTGGTATTCTTAGTTGAAAGCAAAACCTAGGATGGCTCATATGATCATTTCTAACACCTTCTTGAAGGCTGCCTCTTTGCAATTGTGTCAAACCAATCACAGAAAGCACAACCTCTCACCTGCAGACTTAAAACACCTTATAATGCCCACCCTATCAGTAACATCACTACTATATATACCAATGTGTCAATTTCTATTGGATGTGAGATACATTGATTTACATCTTACAAGTGAATATTACTATATGTACCCTTCAGAAACAGCTATTGTGGATGTGAGTTATAGTACAAGAATATGTCAGAAACAGGATAATATTACCTTTTTTTGGGCCATTTCCACACAGGCCTAAAACACCCCTCACATGGATGTGGATGACAATTATATGGTAAATAACAGAGGACAAGAATTATGGTGAACTCTAAGAATATTTTTTTTTTTTTTAGGCTTCTTGGATGAGGGGGCTGAGGTGACTGGAGTGGATTTCCTGGTTCTCCTGGTTTGGGAAGATTCAGATGATTCTGCTGGAGTGCTGGCCACAGATGATAGGCTGGAGGCAGTGTCCTGCTGATGTGTGAAGTGCTCAACCAACACACCCAAGAGTTGGTTTTGCTCCCGACATCTGTTGTCAATCTGCATCTGCATATCAGAAATAACTCTCAGCATCTGCGACTGGTTTTGTACAATTGCAGTTAATGATGCTGCCATGTCCCTCTGCAGCTCTACGCTACGGTGGAATAACCTCTGTTGGCTCCTGTGAAACCTGTGTTGGCCTTTTTGTCTGCTCTCGCAGCTTGTTATGAGCCTCCTCTGGAGTGAGATGTATTCCTTGCCCAGGGGAGAATACAGTGGATCTACAGGCTCTTGAGCAGCAGTGATTCTAGGTGCAGGTTCAGGTCTATCTGCTGGTGCTTCAGGGACAACTTCAGCTGCTGGTGCTTCAGGGACAACTTCAGCTGCTGGTGCTTCAGGGACAACTTCAGCTATATGCCCATCTGAGGATGGTGGAGCTCTCCCAAGGGAAGCGGATGGTGGAGCTCTCCCAAGGGAAGCGGATGGTGGAGCTCTCCCAAGAGAAGAGGATGGTGGAGCTCTCAGGCTGGATTGGTAGTCCCATTGACGACTAGTGTGTGACCACTCAGCCTGCCCAGTGTGCATTCCCTGCGACATGCCCTGTGTGGAAAAGCCATGACTGGCCTGATATTGTGTTGGGGGGGGGGTAAAGACATGGACCCTCCATGGCTGACTTGGCTCCCCCTCAAAGCCAAAAGGATATTCCTCAGGCCAGGTATCCTGCCAGGGGTTGTATGCCAATGGTGGTGGCATAAATTCTGGGTCCTCAACGGAGGCAATCTAACCCTGCTCATGCCTTGGAGCATACTGTCCATGTTGCTGCCTGAAGACTGGTGGCGGAGGTGGCTGCATGGCTGTGACTGGTGGTGGAGGTGGCTGCATGCCTGTGACTGGTGGTGGTGGTGGAGGTGGCGGCATGCCTGTTTGCAGCCTGGTGACAGGAGGTTCTGTGGAGGAGTCAAATGATGATAGTCATATATATGTCCATGTGGGCATACAATGTACATTGATATATGTTAGGGACAATACTCATTCTCATGTCAAGCTGTATAACATGCATGTGCACAATGTGATTTGTGATATGAGGGATTTTAATCTGCACAGTAAACAGGTATGTGTTTCATACAATAGTTATGTGTACATGTCAGTGATGGAGAAAATGTGTTCTTTAAGTAACACTATGGTCACACAATTTACTTTAGCCTGATGTAGGCACAGAACCTGCTTTCGGAGCTAAAAGTATTGTGATGGCTATAGTGTCCATTTACTGAAAACTCAACATGTGGCTTGTGGCCTGTGTTACTCAGAGACATGTTAGTATTGAACTATTCCACCTCATATCATGAATTGCATTGTGTGAAGTAGAATTAATGTGAAATATAATTGTAGATGTTTTTGTTAGTAGGCCAAATACTATGCTCCTCAATGTGTACATGAATGTGTGACATTAAAGGATGTTATATCTCAAATACATATAATACTGGTGTGTGGGATGTTACTCACCAGCATGAGGTGCTGTGGTTGCAGCCCCTGAGTCACGAGCCCCTGGAAGTCCACGGACTGCTGTGATACTCAGGGACCTACGTATCATCTCCTGCCAGGTGTTGTATTCGGTTTCCAGGGGTGGACCACCGCCTGTTCTCCTCTGGTGCATGGCTTCCTGCCCCATCTTCTCTTTCACCCGCCTCTTGCAATCGTTCCACCTTTTTTTAAGTCCCTCGACAGTCCTCCTCTCCAGGGCCACACTGTTTACAGCATCCTCTACCGCCAACCATGCTGTCTTACGCCTTCGGACAACACCTTTGCCCTTCTCCTGGCCAAAGAGGGCACTGTGGTTGTCCATGATGGCCTGGACTAGCGCAACATTCTCATCAAATGAGAAGTTTGGGCATCTCATGCGCTCCTCCTCTGTGGCCACCTGGCTTCCTCCCTGGGATGTCCCTGGTGTGGGTTCCTCCCTATCCTCTCCCTCCTCCCCCCTTCTGTCCCCATGTGCACCCTCTGTCCCTCTTCTAAGTGTGCCTGGTCTCTAGGCATCTCCCCTCCCATCATCCCTTCTAACTCTGCCTCTCCCCACTCCACTAACTCCCTGATGGGGACCCCGCTGCTCCTCCTGTCCGCTACAATACTCCTCTCCCTGCAACTCCACTCCCCTCCTCCCCTCCGCCCTACCTCTCCCTGACATCCTCACACTACACACGCTCACACACTCACTCCCAGTTCAATCACACACAATCACAACCAAACACTCAGCCTATCACACTGTAAAATTCAAATAAAATGTGTGAGGTATTAGAAAAAAAAAGTGTTGTGTATTTGGTATATGTATGTATGCAATATGTGTGCAATATGTAAAAATAAGTGTAAGTAAATGTACAAGCTTACCCAAACAAAAATCCGACTAACTAACTATTATGCTGCGCCTCTCTCACTACTCTTACTAATCCTAAACTCACTGTAGTGTGCTGTAGCTCAACGAACCATCCAAACACACTGAAGAAAATGGCGGCTGCGCATGGGTTTATATATGACTTTTGAATAGCGTAATTACGTTCCGCATTTTTAGATGGAGTCGCGGGTAATTTTTACGAGTCTTAGCCAAATTTGCATAAAACTACACTTTATTGAGACATTACGTGAACAAACTATTGGCGTAAGTACTTGCGACGACTAAAATGTGTATTTGCGCACTTTTCGGAACAACGCCAGCTTGTCCTACTTACGCCACTTTAGCATCTGACGGCGCCGTATATTGGATAGCCCGATGTGCAAGGTAAAATTACAGGCAGCGCGAGTTCCCTCGCTTGCGCCAAAAACTACGCCGTATATATCAGATTGCGCCCCTTGTTCCATATATTCCTTGGATAAAAATATTTTTTATATACAACATATGTTTTATATATTCTTTATTGTCTTTTAAAAATGTTAAAGAATAAAAAGAATTCTTTTACTTTAGAATTTTTACCAGTAAGCAGAAAACAGTTTGAATCATTAGTCAAAATGTATTAAAGTTTCTAATTTAAACAAATAATACATGAGCACATATATTTACAAAATGTTTTCTATTAACAGTCATTAATTCTTACAAAATAGAAGCTTTCCTGCACTATCGCAGTAAAGTTATAATGAAACATAAACTATCTCCTAATTTTAACTATCCAACTTTTATATATTATCACTTCCCTATATATTACACTTTTGCAGGGCTCAGCTGAGTGCTTATAGACCCACAGCGCTGAAGTGACACAAAACTACCTTAGACCCACTGTCCTAATAGCCAGCAGCAATGCTTCCTAAGTTATACTGGACTCTTAGTGACACTCTGAGGACAGAGTTACAGGGGAGGCTCTAGGCTGCAGTGAGTCAAATTATTATAAACAGGAGAAGAGACACAGTAAACACTTGGTGCAGCTGAACTTACTGTGTGATTATGCACAGCACCGAACTGGGTGAACTGTTGGGTCAAATGGGTTTTTGTATTATTTAGTCTGACGGCAATTTACATATTTTTGCACTGTGTGTAAGTAATTGGTTTATGTTTAAAACTCATGCTAAAATCAGTAACTTGCAGAGGTGCTAAAATATGAAGATTACTGTCAGACTAAATAATGCAAACAATAAAGTACAGTAGTAGCCAAGTAACCCCCCCCCCTCTTTTACAACACATCAGCACTGGTCCTTTCCCAATGTGGAGGAGCTGTTTGAAAGTGTTTTTTCTTCTGATTTGTGGCAGTTTAAACATTGATCATTCAGAGAATTAGCAGCAAGTAGTCCCCTGTTCTGAGTGATCAAGCAGAGTACTTGCTACACATAATTCAGATAGGGCGTGCAATTTTAAACAACTTTCCAGTTGATTTTTATCATCAAATTTGCTTTGCTATCTTGGTATTTTTTGTTGAAAGCTAAACCTAGGGCCTAGATTTGGAGTTTGGCGGTAGATGGGCTGTTAACGCTACGCAGGCTTTTTTCTGGCCGCACCATAAAATTAACTCTGGTATCGAGAGTTCAAAAAAATGCTGCGTTAGGCTCCAAAAAAGGAGCGTAGAGCATTTTTACCGCAAATGCAACTCTCGATACCAGAGTTGCTTACGGACGCGGCCAGCCTCAAAAACGTGCTCGTGCACGATTCTCCCATAGGAAACAATGGGGCTGTTTGAGCTGAAAAAAAACCTAACACCTGCAAAAAAGCTGCGTTCAGCTCCTAACGCAGCCCCATTGTTTCCTATGGGGAAACACTTCCTACGTCTGCACCTAACACTCTAACATGTACCCCGAGTCTAAACACCCCTAACCTTACACTTATTAACCCCTAATCTGCTGCCCCCGCTATCGCTGACCCCTGCATATTATTATTAACCCCTAATCTGCAGCTCCGTAAACCGCCGCAACTTACATTATCCCTATGTACCCCTAATCTGCTGCCCCTAACACCGCCGACCCCTATATTATATTTATTAACCCCTAACCTGCCCCCCACAACGTCGCCGCCAGCTACTTACAATAATTAACCCCTAATCTCCCGACCGCAAAGCGCCGCCACCTACGTTATCCTTATGTACCCCTAATCTGCTGCCCCTAACACCGCCGACCCCTATATTATATTTATTAACCCCTAATCTGCCCCCCTCAACGTCGCCGTCATCTGCCTACACTTATTAACCCCTAATCTGCCGAGCGGACCTGAGCGCTACTATAATAAAGTTATTAACCCCTAATCCGCCTCACTAACCCTATCATAAATAGTATTAACCCCTAATCTGCCCTCCCTAACATCGCCGACACCTAACTTCAATTATTAACCCCTAATCTGACGACCGGAGCTCACCGCTATTCTAATAAATGGATTAACCCCTAAAGCTAAGTCTAACCCTAACACTAACACCCCCCTAAGTTAAATATAATTTACATCTAACGAAATTAATTAACTCTTATTAAATAAATTATTCCTATTTAAAGCTAAATACTTACCTGTAAAATAAATCCTAATATAGCTACAATATAAATTATAATTATATTGTAGCTATTTTAGGATTAATATTTATTTTACAGGCAACTTTGTAATTATTTTAACCAGGTACAATAGCTATTAAATAGTTAAGAACTATTTAATAGTTACCTAGTTAAAATAATAACAAAATTACCTGTAAAATAAATCCTAACCTAAGTTATAATTAAACCTAACACTACCCTATCAATAAATGAATTAAATAAAATACCTACAATTACCTACAATAAAACCTAACACTACACTATCAATAAATAAATTAAATACAATTCCTACAAATAACTACAATTACATAAACTAACTAAAGTACAAAAAATAAAAAAGAACTAAGTTACAAAAAATAAAAAAATATTTACAAACATAAGAAGAATATTACAACAATTTTACACTAATTACACCTACTCTAAGCCCCCTAATAAAATAACAAAGACCCCCAAAATAAAAAATGCCCTACCCTATTCTAAATTACTAAAGTTCAAAGCTCTTTTACCTTACCAGCCCTGAACAGGGCCCTTTGCGGGGCATGCCCCAAGAAGTTCAGCTCTTTTGCCTGTAAAAAAAAACATACAATACCCCCCCCCAACATTACAACCCACCACCCACATACCCCTAATCTAACCCAAACCCCCCTTAAATAAACCTAACACTAAGCCCCTGAAGATCTTCCTACCTTGTCTTCACCTCAACAGGTATCACCGATCCATCCTGGCATCCGGTGCTGAAGAGGTCCAGAAGAGGCTCCAAAGTCTTCCTCCTATCCGGCAAGAAGAGGACATCCGGACCGGCAAACATCTTCATCCAAGCGGCATCTTCGATCTTCTTCCATCCGGTGCGGAGCGGGTCCATGTTGAAGCAGCCGACGCGGATCCATCCTCTTCTTCCGGCGTCTCCCGACGAATGACGGTTCCTTTAAGGGACGTCATCCAAGATGGCATCCCTCGAATTCCGATTGGCTGATAGGATTCTATCAGCCAATCGGAATTAAGGTAGGAATATTCAGATTGGCTGATGGAATCAGCCAATCAGAATCAAGTTCAATCCGATTGGCTGATCCAATCAGCCAATCAGATTGAGCTCGCATTCTATTGGCTGTTCCGATCAGCCAATAGAATGCGAGCTCAATCTGATTGGCTCGCATTCTATTGTCTAGCCCCCGCTTGGGTTGGATGAAGATATCGGAGCCAGGACCGATCGGTGATACCCGGTGAGGTGAAGACAAGGTAGGAAGATCTTCAGGGGCTTAGTGTTAGGTTTATTTAAGGGGGGTTTGGGTTAGATTAGGGGTATGTGGGTGGTGGGTTGTAATGTTGGGGGGGGGGTATTGTATGTTTTTTTTTACAGGCAAAAGAGCTGATTTTCTTGGGGCATGCCCCGCAAAGGGCCCTGTTCAGGGCTGGTAAGGTAAAAGAGCTTTTAAATTTATTAATTTAGAATAGGGTAGGGAATTTTTTTATTTTGGGGGTCTTTGTTATTTTATTAGGGGGCTTAGAGTAGGTGTAATTAGTTTAAAATTGTTGTAATATTTTTCTTATGTTTGTAAATATTTTTTTATTTTTTGTAACTTAGTTCTTTTTTATTTTTTGTACTTTAGTTAGTTTATGTAATTGTAGTTATTTGTAGAAATTGTATTTAATTTATTTATTGATAGTGTAGTTAGGTTTTATTGTAGGTAATTGTAGGTATTTTATTTAATTAATTTATTGATAGGGTAGTGTTAGGTTTAATTATAACTTAGGTTAGGATTTATTTTACAGGTAATTTTGTTATTATTTTAACTAGGTAACTATTAAATAGTTCTTAACTATTTAATAGCTATTGTACCTGGTTAAAATAATTACAAAGTTGCCTGTAAAATAAATATTAATCCTAAAATAGCTACAATGTAATTATAATTTATATTGTAGCTATATTAGGGTTTATTTTACAGGTAAGTATTTAGCTTTAAATAGGAATAATTTATTTAATAAGAGTTAATTAATTTTGTTAGATTTAAATTATATTTAACTTAGGGGGGTGTTAGTATTAGGGTTAGACTTAGCTTTAGGGGTTAATACATTTATTAGAATAGCGGCGAGATTCGGTCGTCAGATTAGGGGTTAATAATTGAAGTTAGGTGTCGGCGATGTTAGGGAGGGCAGATTAGGGGTTAATACTATTTATGATAGGGTTAGTGAGGCGGATTAGGGGTTAATAACTTTATTATAGTAGCGCTCAGGTCCGCTCGGCAGATTAGGGGTTAATAAGTGTAGGCAGGTGTCGGCGACGTTGAGGGGGGCAGATTAGGGGTTAATAAATATAATATAGGGGTCGGCGGTGTTAGGGGCAGCAGATTAGGGGTACATAAGGATAACGTAGGTGGCGGCGCTTTGCGGTCGGCAGATTAGGGGTTAATTATTGTAAGTAGCTGGCGGCGACGTTGTGGGGGGCAGGTTAGGGGTTAATAAATATAATACAGGGGTCGGCGGGGTTAGGGGAAGCAGATTAGGGGTACATAAGTATAACGTAGGTGGCGGTCAGCAGATTAGGGGTTAAAAAAATTTAATCGAGTGGCGGCGATGTGGGGGGGCCTCGGTTTAGGGGTACATAGGTAGTTTATGGGTGTTAGTGTACTTTAGAGCACAGTAGTTAAGAGCTTTATGAACCGGCGTTAGCCCATAAAGCTCTTAACTCCTGCTTTTTTCCTGCGTCTGGAGTTTTGTCGTTAGAGCTCAAACGCTCACTTCAGAAACGACTCTAAATACCGTAGTTAGGAAGATCCCATTGAAAAGATAGGATACGCAAATGGCGTAGGGGGATCTGCGGTATGGAAAAGTCGCGGCTGAAAAGTGAGCGTTAGACCCTATTTTGAGTGACTCCAAATACCGGCGGTAGCCTAAAACCAACGTTAGGAGCCTCTAACGCTGGTTTTCACGGCTAACGCCAAACTCTAAATCTAGGCCTAGGTAAGCTCATGTGCTAATTTCTAAGCCCTTGAAGGCCGCTTCTTCTCTCAATGCATTTTGACAGTTTTTCACAGTTAGACAGCGCTAGTTCATGTATGCCATATAGATAACTTTGTGCTCACTCCCGTGAAATTATTTATGAGTAAGCACTGATTGGCTAATATTAAAAGCTGTCAAAAGAACTAAAACAAGTGTGCAGTCTGCTGAGGCTTAGATACAAGGTAATCTCAGAGGTAAAAATTATATTAAAATAACAGTGTGGGTTATACAAAACTGAGGAATGGGTAATAAAGGGATTATCTATCTTTCAAAACAATAACAATTCTGGAGTAGGCTGTCCCTTTAAAGATATCTAACTGGTATTTAAAATCTCATGTTGTATATGAGTTTAGTACCTCTGCATAAGCCACTCCTGATATTCTGTTTTGTTTTCCCCCCCCCCCAATTTTTGTGAATATGGTAGTACAACTTATCAGATGCCATTCTGCAAAGAATATGGAGAAGGTATTCTTTCCTCTCCCAGTTTTGCCTTGTCTAGTTGCAGTATGATAGAAAGACATAGAAAGAATCAAGTGGCATACATTACTGTCACTTTAAAGAAAGGGATTACTGCACACAGAATCCTTAATCAAATTGTAATTTATTAAGTTGCGATTATAAAAAGATATCATTGCCCGGGTAGTGTCCTGAACAGACCAACAAAAAAACATACAACATCTAACAAAAAAAACTAAAACCTAAATGAAGCAAGAAAAACCTTTATGCACATAGACATATACAAAGTACACATAGAGTCCTTAAAGCAAGGATCAAAATCATCTGGCTATATATATCACTAGTCAGAGTTACTCACACAGTCCACAAATGAGATTGAAGGCTTGCAAGCTTGGGATCTGGTGGTGTACCTCTATTTGCGGCAACGTTTAAACCAACCGCCATTCAGCTTCAGCTCTCAGACATACCGATACCTTAGATGACGTCATGAATAGGCAGGTTAGTGATCTTACACACCTCTCTTCTGGTTGGTTAGATTCTAGAAAATCTTCGTCTCATAGGCTGTCATGCCTGTCATGTGTAAGACTTGTATAGCAGCTTCTATGTGGTTAACTTCCAGTGGGAAAATACCAATACAGCGAAGTCCCATAAACACAGTTCTGTGCACACACACCAGCTAGGGTACGTCCGATCCAAACCCCTTATTCAGGGTGTACCACGGATGTCTGGAAACTCCTCCTACTGGTTGATTGTTTGCTGAAAGATCCACACATAGCAGATAATGGGTTTATCTTGCAAAAAAAGGTTAGCTTCTTAGCAAAGTATCCAAAAGCCACATTGTTGCAGATGGTATAACACACTGAGTGCCAACGTCATGTACGTTTCACCCCCACCATAGACTTGTGTGTCAGGGGCTTCATCAGGGCATAATTAATCTCCCAGAACCACCTCTTTGTATAGCACCTGTATGTGCTCAGGTGATCCACACAGGAAATCTCCTTAAGGTGGACTATACCATCTTAAAGATTTTAAACATGTAAACAGACTTCCTGTGCAGTTAGTAACAATGTTACAACATCATTCCTAGTCAATAACATACATTTATATACGTCACTACTGCTACAGTGTTGCATATTCAGTGCTGATCTGTCAATATGTGGCTCAAGCTCATATATTTTATGAAAACAGAGAATTACAGAATTTACAAAAACACAGGCATACTCCAATTTATCATTGAAATCTAGTCTTCAGTCTAAAAATCCACTTGGTTTCCTTTTGAAGTAAAACTTTATTATTGTCACCTCCTCTCCATTGCCATTGTCAATAACCACAAACCTCAGAGACTGTGCATCACTATTGTGTGCACAAGCAAAATGCCTTGCTACATTAGTGTCTCTCAGCTTAGTGATATCATCCCTATGCTCTTGTACCCAGTCCTTTATGGCTCCTTTTGTTTTTCCAACGTAAAAAATGGGCATGAGCATCGCAGAAGGTATATAACCCCCCACAGAGTTGCAATTGAAAAAGAACCTAATGTCATATATTTTTGATCCATCAACTGAAAACGTCTTTGTTCTTTCCATGTGTACACAGTACACACAGTGACCACACGGAAAGCTACCTTTTATTCCTTTATTCTTACGTAGCCAATCAGAGTCTGAGTGACCTCTTTTAAACTGGCTCCTAACAAGTCTATCTTTCAGACTTGGAGCCTTTCTAGCTACCATTGCGGGTTCTGTTCCCACAACTTCTCCAATTTTCTCATCCATTGTGAGAAGGTGCCAATTCTTTTTCAGAATTGACCTGACCTTCTCCCACTGGTTATTAAACGTGGAAATGAATCTAATATGGTTCTGGTTCTTTTTCTTTTTCTTTTTATACAAAATATCATCTCTTGACATACTTCTTGCCTTCCAAAAGGCCTTTTTCACACATTTATTTGAATACCCCCTTTTCAGAAAGTGCTCCTTCATTTGTAGTGCATGACAATCAAACTTAGAGAGAGAGGAGCAATTCCTTCTTAGACGCAGGAATTGGCCATACGGAATGCCCCTCTTAAGGTGCTCCGGATGGTCACTTACAGCGTGTAAAACACTATTAGTCGCGTTTTCTTTTCTATAGTTATCTGTGATAATAGACTGTCCCTCCTTCTTAATTTGTAGATAATGAAAGGAAAGTCCTAAATTACTAGTTTCAAAGTTTAAAAAGATATTTCTGTTATTCCGATTCAGGTTGGTAACAAATTATTTAAATTAATTGATTGTGCCATCCCACAGGATAAGCACATCGTCCACATACTGTATCCACATCTGGATATGCTCATCAGCAATGTCGCTGTAGTTCTCAAAAACCTCACCGAGCTCCCAAGCCCCTAGATGTAAACAGGCATATGTCGGGGCGTAAACGGCCCCCATCGCTGTGCCCCTTAATTGACGGTACACTTTGCCATCAAACATGAAGACATTATTTCTTTCATGTAATTAGCAAGAGTCCATGAGCTAGTGACGTATGGGATATACATTCCTACCAGGAGGGGCAAAGTTTCCCAAACCTCAAAATGCCTATAAATACACCCCTCACCACACCCACAAATCAGTTTTACAAACTTTGCCTCCCGTGGAGGTGGTGAAGTAAGTTTGTGCTAGATTCTACGTTGATATGCGCTTCGCAGCAGGCTGGAGCCCGGTTTTCCTCTCAGCGTGCAGTGAATGTCAGAGGGATGTGAGGAGAGTATTGCCTATTTGAATTCAATGGTCTCCTTCTACAGGATCTATTTCATAGATTCTCTGTTATCGGTCGTAGAGATTCATCTCTTACCTCCCTTTTCAGATCGACGATATACTCTTATATACCATTACCTCTATTGATTCTCGTTTCAGTACTGGTTTGGCTTTCTACTACATATAGATGAGTGTCCTGGGGTAAGTAAGCCTTATTTTCTGTGTGACACTCTAAGCTATGGTTGGGCACTTTTATATAAAGTTCTAAATATATGTGTTTAAACATTTATTTGCCTTGATTCAGGATGATCAATATTCCTTATTTCAGACATTCAGTTTCATTATTTGGGATAATGCATATGAATAAAACATTTTTCTTACCTTAAAAATTGATTTTTTTCCCTGTGGGCTGTTAGGCTCGCGGGGGCTGAAAATGCTTCATTTTATTGCGTCATTCTTGGCGCTGACTTTTTTGGCGCAAAAAATTTCTTTGTCATTTCCGGCGTCATACTTGTCGCCGGAAGTTGTTCGTGTTTGCGTAATTTTTTTTACGTTTTGCACCAAAAATGTCGGCGTCACCGGATGTGGCGTCATTCTTGGCGCCAAAAGCATTTTGGCGCCAATAATGTGGGCAGCTTTTTTGGCGCCAAAAAAATGTGGGCGTCATTATTGTCTCCACCTTTTTTCTCACATTATTTAAGTCTCATTTTTCATTTGCTTCTGGTTGTTAGAGGCTTGTTCATTGGCATTTTTTCCCATTCCTGAAACTGCCTTTTAAGGAATTTGATAGATTTTGCTTTATATGTTTTTTTTTCTCTTACATATTGCAAGATGTCTCAGATTGACCCTGGATCAGAAGCTACTATTTTCTAGAATGACTCTCAGTAGTGATACTAAAAATTCAGTGTGTTCTTTATACTCTGGACCCCTAGTGTTAAGAAAACTTTCAACGGCTTTCAGCCCAACTTCGTGGGGAATAGAAGAGTATAAACCCTCCACATCCAGTGATGCCAAAATCGTGCCTTCACTCACGCAAATACCATCAAGTCTTCTCATTAGATCCGATGTGTCCTTAACATAGTAGGGGAGTGTCACTAAAAAAGGGCATTGGTGTAGATCTACATATTCGCCAATTCTTTCAGTGACACTTCCGATCCCGGAGACAATTGGCCTCCCAGGAGGGCATTTCATATTCTTGTGCAATTTTGGAAGAACATAGAATACTGGCATCACTTTGTGTTTAGGATACAGATAAAGAAACTCTTTAGGGGTTATTATGCCACGACTTTTGGCATCATTCAATAGTCTAAATAAGGAGTTTTTGAGTTTTTCCAGGGGATTCACATCTAGTTTCTCATATTGATGTTTATCATTTAGTTGGTGCTTAACTTCATTTACATAGAGACACTCATCCATAAGGAGAAGATTGCCACCCTTGTCTGCCGGCTTCATTATTACATTTTTAGCATTGCTTAACTCTTTTAGAGCACCTCTTTCACATGGTTTCAAATTGTCATACCCTTGTTTTTCACCAAGAGATTGAATCTCTTTTTCAATCTGTTTCACAAAAATATTGACAGTTGGAACCAGTGACAGAGATGGCATGTATGATGATTTTGGTTTAAGCATTTTCACCTTTTCTTGCAAAGAAATTCTAATTGTCTCTTCATCAACTGTAATTGCACTAGGAGCAGCAAGGTCCAATCTTTTCCTTACTTGGGACAAGACTATCTTCCTTGCAAATATTTTGTATAAAAAGAAAGCGAAAAAGAACCATTTTGTATAAAAAGAAAGCGAAAAAGAACCAGAACCATATTAGATTAATTTCCACGTTTAATAACCAGTGGTAGGAGGTCAGGTCAATTATGAAAAAGAATTGGCACCTTCTCACTAGATATGTGCATGGCGAAAAAATTCGGTTCGGATCGATTCAGAATTTTTTGAATTTCGGTTCGGATCGATTCGAATTCGGAAAATTTTGAATCGATTCGGTTCGGATTCGTTTTGGATTCATTCGGATTCGAAGAAATTCAGCTGGATTCGGTTCGATTCGGTTTGGAAATTCGGAATTTTGGTAAGTGTTAGGTGGGATTAGACTAGTATTATGTACTGTATATTAGGTGTAACCCATAGCAGAGTGATATAACCTAATATACTGTACAATACTAGTGTAATCCATGGCCATCCGAATTTACCGAATAAATCCAAACTAATTCGGATTTATTCGGTAAATTCAGCAGTATTTTAATTCGGAAATTCGGTTCGATCCGAATCTCCGAATTTGCCGAATTTTCCAAATTTCCGAATCAATCCGAAACTAATTGCACATATCTACTTCTACCAATGGATGAGAAAATTGGAGAAGTTGTGGGGACAGACCCCGCAATGGTGGCTAGAAAGGCTCCAAGTCTGAAAGATAGACTTGTTAGGAGCCAGTTTAAAAGAGGTCACTCAGACTCTGATTGGTTACGTAAGAATAAAGGAATAAAAGGTAGCTTTCCGTGTGGTCACTGTGTGTACTGTGTACACATGTAAAGTACAAAGAAGTTTTAAGTTGATGGATCAAAAATATATGACATTAGGTTCTTTTTTAATTGCAACTTAACTCAACTGGGGTTATATACCTCCTGCGATGCTCGTGACCGTTTTTTTATGTTGGAAAAACAAAAACAGCCATAAAGGACCGGGTAAAAGAGCATAGGGATGATATCACTAAGCTGAGAGACACTAATGTAGCAAGGCATTTTGCTTGTGCACACAATAGTGATGCACAGTCTCTGAGGTTTGTGGTTATTGACAATGGCATCTCCTCCGGGAGAGGAGGTGACAATAATAAAGTTTCACTTCAAAAGGAAGCCCCTGACACACAAGTCTATGGTGGGGGTGAAACGTACGTCACGTTGGCACTCAGTGTGTTATACCATCTGCAACAATGTGGCTTTTGGATACTGCTATATGTGGATCTTTCAGCAAACAAACAACCAGTATGAGGAGTTTCCGGACATGCGTGGTACACCCTGAATGAGGGGTTTGGTTTGGACGTACCCTAGCTGGTGTATGTGCACAGAACTGTGTTTATGGGACTTAGCTGTATCGGTATTTTCCCACTGGAAGTTAACCACATAGAAGCTGCTATACAAGTCTTACACATGACAGGCATGAAAGCCTATTAGACGAAGAGAGGTGTGTAAGATCACCAGAAGAGAGGTGTGTAAGATCACTAACCCGCCTACTCATGACATCTTCTAAGGTATCAGCATGTCTGAGAGCTGAAGCTGAATGGCGGTTGGTTTAAATGCTGCCGCAAACAGAGGTACACCTCCCAAGCTTGCAAACCTTCAATATCATTTATGGACTGTGTGAGTAACTCTGACTAATGATATATAGCCAGATGATTTTGATCCTCGATTTAAGGACTCTATGTGTACCTTGTATATGTTTATGTGCATAAAGGTTTTTCTTGCTTCATTTAGGTTTTATTTTTTTTTGTTAGATGTATGTTTTTTGTTGATCTGTTCAGGACACTGGACACTACCTGGTCAATGATATGTTTTTATAATCGCAACTTAATAAATTACAATTTGATTAAGGATTCTGTGTGCAGTAATCCCTTTCTTTAAAGTGACAGTAATGTATGCCACTTGATTCTTTCTATGTCTTTCTATAAAACAATTCTTTAAAGGGTTGCACCAGGTTTTGTTCATAGCAGTATTAACTCCTCCCTCTGATTCTATATAATAATTGCAGTATGATAAGTCATATATGCTGCAACTGCAATAAAAACACACAATAGTTTAAAATATATGTTTTAGAACATACAGACATTTGCTGCATTACTTATGGTTCCTCTGGGGGATTTTCAGACATGGGGAGAGACAATGTTACATCATGTGAATTTTACATCTCACTCTGTGACTTCTATCAGTTAGTTTGCCTATTCCATACAAATCGTTATCCCTAACCAAAACCTCTCTCTGGTTTTATGGAAGAATGCATTGAGTCCTTTTCCTTTCTAAATTTTTACCTTACATCTGTTGCTTTATGTTGTTATTCCTTCATTTGACGTAGCTAACTGTCCCAGATGATTGCATATTAGCTGTGCAGATAGGGATTATCTCGTGTCAAATGATGCAAAGCAATCAGTGCGGCTCATTATTCTAACACAGCCGCACCCACTTCTGTTTTAGGTCCAAAGTGCCACAGAATATCAATGTATGCATTAAATATTAAACAGCCATTAAGTGACATTTATCATTTAAAGCATCTAATTAAAATAAGATTAATACTTTTGAAACTGCTTTGTCTCACCAATAAGGCAGTTTTGTTTTGTCAGACTTGATGATATTATGATAGTGTAGAGCATTAGGTTTGGGGCCATAATTTGTACATTTTATGCAGTCATTCACTTCCCCACACCATTCTGTTGCTCCACATTTTCTTATTTGAATCACATGACTTGATCCTGTTCCTTTGAGCTTTACCATGTTGTGTGTGAATGTAATGCATTCCACTACATTTTCACCTTTTTTCACTACAGGAAATATAGGTCTGCTCAAACACTATCCAAAAATGACCAATCCCCACACATATAGCTAAATATATCTACCCAATCAGATTCCTCTCCTGCCTTCTTACTCCCAGCCTGGCTGCAAACTGATCTGGGGCTAGTGTGCAGTTGAATTGCCCCTAAAAAAAATATTTCTTAGTTGTTTTCAATATATTGTCCCTTAATTAAAGGGACAGTCTACAATATAATTTTAATTGTTTTAAAGATTATTATTATACTTTATTTATGAAGCACCAACATATTCCGCAGCGCTGTCCATGGGTACAATTCATTTAAATAAAACAATATTATCAAACTTGTAAGAGACAACACATACAGGAGGAATTGAGGGCCCTATTCCCTTGGGAACTTACTATCTAGAACAGAGGTGTTTAAAGTATTGCACATTGGGCCCAGCCTTTGGCAAAAACTTTCAAGTTGAGCCCCCCCCCCAAGCGCACGCACACACGCGCAAACACACACACGCGCAAGCACACACACATGCACAAGCACACATGCACAAGAATACAGACACACACGCACAAGCACAAAAACATGCACAAGCACACACACATGCGCAAACATGCACATACACACAGGCACAAGCATACACACACAGGCACAAGCATACACACATGCACAATTACACACACAAGCACACACGCACAGGCACAAGCACACACACAGGATCTTGTCTAAATATTCATTATTTATAACTGCCTATGAGTCAGCCTTCAGTACTGTGCTTGCTATAACTAGGATGTCCCTCAGCTAGTATATGGATGCATGTGCTGGCTGTTGCCACTGTACAATATAGATATAATATTCATATATAGAGTATATCAATATTATATCTACATAGATGTGAGGCAAAATCTTACTATACCGTGGGAACAGCCAGCACATGCATCTGTGTACCAGCTGAGGGCCATCCTAGTTACAGCAAGTACAGTGCTCACTGGGAGGGTCACAATAAGGACTGCGGTCACAGAGACAAGGAAACTATCACAAGAGCCCAATTCTTAGCCGTCTGTACTTACGGCAATGATACTCAGAAAGAGCTCAGTCTCCTTATCATGGTGCTGTTCGGTGGGGAGTTTGGCAATGTTTTGCACATTAATAAAAAACACTTCCGCTCCTGTTCCTGTGCCTCCCCTTAAGAGCTCTAGCGCCCACCTGGGGAGGCGCGCCCCACAGTTTGGGAACTGGTGATCTAGAAGATAGATAATCCCTTTATTACCCATTCCCCAGTTTTGCATAACCAACACAGATATATTAATATACTTTTTACCTCTGTGATTGCCTTTTATCTAAGCATCTTCTGACAGCCCCTCTGATCATACGACTTTTTATTTATTATCTATTGACTTTCATTTAGTACTGTGTTGGGCTAAATATCAAATAACTCCTCAGGCGTGAACACAATGTTATCTATATGGCCCACATGAACTACCACTCTTCTGTTGTGAAAAGCAATTTAGAGGTTTAAATTTTATAACGTATATTAATATATCAATGTTGGTTGTGTAAAGCTGGGGAATGGATTGTAAATGCATAATCTATCTTTTTAAACAATAACACTTATAATACTTATTTGCAATGTACATACTTGTTAAACGCACATTGTACTGTAAAATGTTCTCCTCTTTAATGTGTTCCCAATGATCCATTTTATCTGCTGGAGTGTATTCAATTATTTACACAAAGCTCCTTTACATTTGTTTTGTCACTTGAAACAGCTTATTTTGCATTTTTTTTAAAACCACCACCTATACTGAAAATATGAATGCTTTTGTATCCTCTAAAGAACAAGCTATGTTCACAAGAGACAGTAACTTTAATTTAATCATCCTCCCAGTGGGGATGGGAAATATAGGTGCTGAAATGTTAATTTTCAATTGTTCTCTCTAAGGCCCCTATGATCAAAAGTGCTGCAAGGTGGCAATATATTTAACAGTGATCCAACGTAATGTCGAGAATGCCGGTGAAATATTCAAAAGTGCTGACAAGAGAGGCGTTTTACTATACAATGCGTGTCAATGCTGGCGAAATATTCCAAGCAGCATCGGGACCGACATTGGTGATGTAAAGTAAAGGATCCCCTTTAAATATATAGCACAGAGCCTAACAGATACACCTATGTCCCCCTAAACTGACATAAACAAGCCACAAACTTACCCTACTGTACTTAATCCCTAAAGCGCCAATAGCCCATTGCAATACATTTTCTAACCTATTAAACCCTATAACACCAATAGCCCACCACAATAAACAGCCTGAACTATTAACCAATATGCCAATAGCCCACCACAATAACCCCAACACTGCTTAACCCCTATACCTCCAATACCCCCACTGCAAACACCCCCTACACTACTAAACCACACACCACCAATAGCCCACCGCAATAAACTTCTTAACCTATTAACCCCTATACCGCCAATAGCCCACCACATTAATCTTCCTAACCTATTTACCCCTCTAACACCAACAGCCCACCGCAATAAACGTCCTAACCTATTAACCCCTATAACGTCAATAGCCCACATCAGTAAGCGTCCTAACCTATTAACCCCTAAACTGCCAAAACCCCAACTGCAAAAACCCTAAACTGCTTAACCCCTATACCAACAGTAGCGCACTGCAAAAAACTTCCTAACCTATTAATCCCCTATACTGCCAATAACCCACCACAAACACCCCTACACTACTTAACCCTTATACTACCGCAAATACCCCCTAAACTATTAACCCCTAATCCGCCACAACCCTCAATGCAAACTACACTTACACTACTTAAATACTTAACACCTAACCCCCCCCCCACACCTCTAAGCTAACACTCCCTAAATTACAAAAAAATAACAAACACTAAATTTATAAAATAACTAACATTACAGAAAAAAAACAACACTACCAAAAATATAACAACAAGGCCCTAAAGTGATATAGATCTTTTTCACATAAAAACTACAACCCCATTCTACAATATAAGTAGCCCCCTAATCTAAAAAAAAACTAAACTAAAAAATAACCCTATCCTAAAAAAATGATTGCCCTGAAAAGGGCATTTGGTAGGACAGTGCCTTAAAGAAATTACAGCTCTTTCGCTGCACCAAAAAAGAAAAACCTATTCTAAAAAACCCTAATCTAAAAAAAAAGGTTGCACTGAAAGGACATTTGGTAGGGCATTGCCCTAAAGTGATTTTAGCTCTTTTTGCAAAAAAAAATCAAAGCTCTATTCTAAAAAAAACCCTATAATAAAAAAACCTAATCTAAAAAAGGGGTTTTCCTGAAAAGGGCATTTGGTAGGGCGCTGCCTTAAAGTGATTTTAGCTCTACTTGCCAAAAAAAATTATCAAAGCCCTATTCTTAAAAAATCCTAAACTAAAAAAAAACTAAAAGGAAAACAAAACCTAACCTTAAAAATATAAAAAGCCCACCTCAAAAAAATCCTAACACTAAACCCCAAAGTTTGTACTCAACAACTTGACTCTGGTGGTGTTCCTCTTCTTTCTTCATGGCGCCGGTCCTCTCGGCAGGTTTTCTTCATGGCGGTGGTCCTCTTCTTCCATCTTCTTCCTTCTTCTTCCATCCGATCCTTCTTTTCCTCTTGCAGAAGTCCTCTTCATGTGGTCACCGCCACACACTGACGTTTGAATGCAAGGTTCCTCCCTATATAGGGGTGCCCTTGCATTTCTATTTGCTGATTTTTTCATTCTTAGTCCAATTAACCAATAGAATGAACGCTGTGTAGGAACACTTCAAATACAGCCCCGCCCACAGAAAGTGCCTGCACTTCGCTGGTCTGCCCCTTTTAATATAAAATATCAACAAAACAACAGACTGCTTGGCCGACAAGGCCATAAAGGCAGTTTCTCGTTGGTCATTTGTGTATATAAATAAGATAAAGTGGTTGCCTATTTTAATACTTGGTGATTTCAATGAGCACAATAAGTTCATTAACTTCTAGCAAAGTTTGTGCCCGAGCGGGAAAAATACTGCACCACTTGTAATCTAGTACATAATTAATTTTACTGTACGCTGTTCTTTGATCTTTCACAGTTTTCTTGGGGCAGACCCTTTTTGCCTCCCATCCCTTATAATAATTGTAACCTACATGGTGTGATGTATGCTTTTGTTTGCATATTGTGGAATCTATCTCCTGCACTCTAAATACTAGAATAATGAACACAATGTATCTAATTTGGTGAACTGGTAACTGTGAATCTCCTGCTGTTTACAGATTAGACTGAATAATGCAGTAATAAAACATTTTGGCACGTTGTGTACAATTTTCATTGGGTGTTTGGGGTGGAAACCATTGTTCAATGCGTTAATAACCTACTGACTACCTCAGCCGGGTTAGCGAACCCAAATCAAAAATTTAAAACAAACTTCATTTAATTGGTTAGATCTTTGTTATGTCAGGTTTGATCAATTGTTGTTTTTGTTAGATCTTGTATACAAGGAGCGGTATTAACAATGTTTTGAAAGGGGTCTGAACTGGCATCAACTCCCCCTTAACAAAAAATGGACAAAAAGCTATATAATTTGATAGATCAGGTATGCTCAGTCTGTTGTTTTGTTAGACCCAGTATAATTAGAGATAGTAGGTATTAAATTGAGGGACTAGCCCTACACCTAAACATTACAGGCAAAACATTGTTCAGGCTAATAGATCTATGTTAGATCCAATGTTTATTACGTTAGATCTAACAAGCAAAAGTTGGTGAAGCAATTGTTTGTTGGGGGGCTAACCCATCATCAGCCCCATTAACAAATTCGACCAAAAGAATGATCAGTCAGTTGTTTTGTTAGATCTAACATAAATACAGAGATATTAGGTCAGGGCCACCATTAGCATTTGTGGGGCCCAGGGCAAGACTAATTTGTGAGTTCCTCATCCGAGCATCTTTAGACCCCTCCCCCTGTTCCCTGTATGACCCACCCCTGTCCCAACATTCAGTGTTACCTATATAAAGAATAGCACTATACAGTATATTACACCTCCTGATATCATAAACACATCTTTATAAACTAAATACAGGATATACATTGCACCTTCTCATACCTTCACCCCTGAAATTGTGGGGCCTTCTCGCCCTGCCCAAAGGACAGGCCTTTATTAGGTATTAAATTGGAGGAGGGCTACAGACCTTTGTTACATCAGGTTAGATCGCATTTATGTTAGATTTAACTTGCAAAAGGTGGTATTAATAATCATATTGTGGGGACCTTTTATGTAATCAAATGGATTGCCAGCCCCTGATAACAAACAATTGCACAAAGAGTTATACAATTTCATAGATATTTGTTAGAACTGGTATGGTCAGTCATTTCTTAGATATAATTACAGAGATATTAGGTATTAATTTAGGGGGACTACCCCTATCAAAATGTCAGACAAAAAATAAAAATAGACCTTTTTGATCAGGTTAGGTCAAGATTTAATGTACAAGTCCTGTCTACCTGATATTGCGGACAAATTTTTTTTGTTAAACAACTTTATTGAAGGTAAAATGAGATAGTACAAGTATAGGAAGACACAGCTCCATGTCATGTTGTACAATAAAAGTTGTTAATTTTAACTGGGATACAAACAAAATTTATAAAGCATGTTGTTGTATTATATATGGACTCCTCCTTTTCTACAGTTCTTCGTATATAAACCTGAAACAATGTCTGATGAATTTTGGAGAAGTTGAAGAGTGCTCCATATAGTGAACAATTTTGCCCGTAGGGGCAATAAAAACAAAATACAAAACAAAAAAACAAAAAAAACTAAATCAAGTCCCGTCTCGTCCGCATTTCTCCACCCAGAGTATTTATATAGTTTACCCACTATACTAAGTTTTACACCTGTGCTAAAATAGTTTGTCAGGGAAGTGTGTTTCTGTCATTGTTAGTCTGTATATAACCTTCTCAAAGATGAAAGGTCTCCACATATATCTTCATTTTATCGTTTTTAAGGTAGTAATATTCCTCCAATTCTACCAAACTGGATACCTTCCCCACCCACATATACAGTGATGTAGCGTCTCTATGTCTCCAGTTTTTAGCGATCAAGGCCTTCACCCCATTGGTCATGATTTTAAATCAAGAAAGGGTTTATATTTAATATTAGGTGGCTTGTTTAACAGCCATATCAGGGGATCTAGTGGAAGTAAAGTTCCCAATATAGATTCTATTTCAGAAATAACCCTTCTCCAAAAAATTTTAATGGTATTACACCATGGGTATGGTATAAACAATGTAAGTTTTTGGTAGTAAGATGCCATCTATGCAATAATTTGAGGTTTATCTCCAGAATGGAGGAGGAGACTGAGGACTTCATCATGGCTTGGAACACAGAGACACTCGTTTGTGGGAGAACTCCAAGATCGGTTTTCCAACTTTCTAGATACGGGGGGGGGTGTAACCAGGTGGATTCTGGACCAACATTTTGTATATTGTAGACAAGGTGTGTTTAAGAGGGGGGATAAGACACAAAGAGATTCAAACTTAGTCAGTTGCCTGATCATGTTCTTGCATCCTTTATGTTTGAGTATAAAATTCCTAGCCTGTCTGTAAGTGAAAAAGTTGACAAAATACTCATGACCCCTGTCTATCAATTCAGGTTGTGTGAGCAGAGATTCATTATTAGTCATTGACTGTACTGGGAAGTCCCTGTTGGTAGTGTTTGTTATTGAGTAAGTAGAAAAAAGTTGTATCGTAAATTCCCCCATTCTCAATTAGAGATGTCAATGGGGATGAAATAGAGGACATTAAATGGGAGGTGTTGATGGTCTTCATCCAAATTTGGAATGTCTCCAGAACCAAAGGGTTATTCCATATTAAAGTTTAAAGTGTAGTAGGACTGCTCCAACACAATTGGCCCAAGTGATGTTTTCCTGATATTAAGTGCTGCAACGGGACCCAGCAGTTATAATTATAGTGGATATTCCAGTCCATAATTCTTTGCAAAAATATTGCCTGACAATACAATGTAAGGTTTGGGACACCCAACCCTCCCTGTGTTTTGGGAGATTGCATTATGTGATGATTTATTCTCTGCATTTTTTTTGTGCCATACAAAATCACTGAATGCCTTTTGTATTGAGGGTAAGTAATTCCTAGGAAGGGGAATGGTAATGTTTCAAGGATATAAAGTATTCTAGGAAATATATTCATTTTAATGACGTCTATATGTCCTAGCCAAGAAAGTCTTTTGGAGTGCCAGGATGAAAGATCATTAATGATTATGCGTTTTTATTGGTATGTAGTTCAAGTTGAATAATTTGTCAAGTGATGGAGAGAGTTTGACACCTAGGTAGCTTAAGGCTTGGAAGCACCATGTGAATGGGGTGATTTGTTTTAAAGTCGATAGAGAAGAGTCGTTCAAATTTATATTTAGGATTTCTGACTTGGCCATATTGATGGAGAAGTTGGATAGGGTGTGGAATACATCAAATTCAGCTACTAAATGTGGAATCGATTCCTCAGGGTTTGTAAGGGAGAAGAGCAGGTCATCAGCATAGAGGGAGACAACATATTTCTGAGGATTGATATTAATTCCATATATTTGTGGATTTTGTCTAATGTTAGCGGCTAAGGTCTCTATCACGCAGGCAAACAAAAGAGGGGACAATGGGCATCCTTGACGGGTCCCATTGGATATGGAAAAGGATAAGGAAAGAGATCCATTTACTAAAATTTGTGCATTTGGTTGAGAATATAAGGAGAAGATTCTAATTATTATTTGGGGGTCGAGGCCCATATGTATCAAGGTGGCTCTAAGAAAGTCCCAGGCCTTTTCTGCATCTGTTGACAAGAAAACAGAAGGTATGTCGTTGTGTTGTACATAGTGAATCAAGTTTAAGGCCCTGACCGTGTTGTCTTTAGCCTCCCTTCCGGGAATGAAGCCAACCTGGTCTAAATGTATTATATTGGGTAGAACTTTATTAAGTCTATGTGACAATATATTTGCGAATATTTTAACGTCTGTATTTAATAAGGAAATGGGGCGATACTTTGCTGGGAGATCAGGTGATTTATTAGGTTTTGGTAAAAGTACTATATGGACTTCCAAGGCCCTGGGGGAGAAGGCCCTAGAGGAATCCATAGATTGAAAGTAGTTTAGGATATGTGGAGTAAATGTTTCCCGGAATACGGAGTAGTATTTGTGGCCAAAGCCATCTGGACCTGGAGCTTTCCAGGTCGGTAGATCTTTTATGACTAATTGTAATTCTTCTAATGAAATGGGTTCTTCCAACCGGTCTTTTTGATCGACTGAAATACAGGGTAGCTTCAAATTTTGAAGGAAATTATCTGTAAGTTGTTGTCTTGTCGTAGGGATTCCTGCATGTCTAGTGGATGTGTTTTGCAAGTTATATAGTTTCTGGAAATACGTCTTGAAGGTGTGTGCAATATTTTGTGTAGACCTGTGTAAGCAACCTTTTCCATCCTTAATTTGCAAGATATATTTCCTGTGTCCCTTATGTTTGAAATATTTCGAATGTAAGGTCTCATAATAGTTCCCTATCTGATGGGGACTGCTTGTGACCAAACTCTAGGTGTTGTATATTAAGGAAGATCGTCTTGGTGAGTTCTCTTTTGGTTCTATTGATATGAGCCTTTATGGCCATCAGTTTGCCTCTGAAAACACTTTTATGAGCCTCCCACAGAATCTGTGGGGATGTTTCTGGGTTTTCATTAAGCTGGAAGTATTCATTTATTACCTTAGAAATTTTAAAATAGTCTGTGCGTCTTTTAGTAAAAAAAATCATCTAATTTCCAGATGAAATCTTTTATAGGCTTAGATGGCCAAGACAGGGAGCTAACAATTGAGGCGTGGTCGGACCACGTTATTGGTCGAATTCTTGCGGAGTTAAAAAGCGACAAGCCGCCCACATCAGAGAATATATAGTCGATCATAGTGTATATCCCATGGAGGTATGAGTAAATTAATAATCCCTGAGTTGGGGGTGAAGTACTCTCCAAACGTTTTGTGGAACAATACGCTTAAGGTGAGAATTAATTTTGGTAATCTGGGATAAAGGGGTCGAGGATTGACGTGACGAACAATCCAAGTCCGGGTTTAATGCAACATTAAGATCTCCGCACATAATGAGAACTCCTTTCTGGTGGTCTAGTATATGATTAGAGACTTTTTTCATAAAGGAGTGTTGGTCAGTGTTAGGGGCATATAAGGATATGAGGGTTACAGGTCTATTATATAATAAGCCTATTAGGATAATATATCTGCCTTCTTTATCCTTGATAGTGTGTAGTTCTGTGAAAGGAATACCTATTTTAATTAGTATGCCTACTCCATGTTTTTTGTGTTTGTTATGAGAGGCCCAATACCATGCGCCATATAAACGAGCAAAGGTGGAGGGCTCTTTTCCCTTTCTAAAATGAGTCTCTTGGAGAAACACCATGTTCGCCTTGTGGTTGCGAAAGTCCCTTAAGGCTAATGATCTTTTATTGGGGATGTTTAAACCCTTTGCGTTTATTGAGTACAGGTGCAAATCATTGGCAGTAGGAGGGCGAGTTTGGTAGCTAGCCATAGTCAGTATGGTAATTGGGTAGAAAGGTCGCTAGATGTGGGTACCCTAAATAAATGTAATCAGTGGTAGTAGGTATGGTAGTGCAGGATGGGACAAAGACAGTACCTAAAAACTGAAAATTCAAAAACAACAAACTAAGGAAATACAAGTCAAGAATTGACATGGTTTCAACTGTGGGGTAGCATATCTCTAGATGCGTCTCCGACTCTGATAACATATGAATGAGCAGGAGGGAGAGACACCCACTCATTTTGTCTAGGGTTGTGTATATTGAAAATTATGTCAACTACTTACAATAAACAATCAAGAGGCCACTTTATTCTGTTTCATGTGAAGGTAGTAAGGTCCCTGGTGATATTGTCATCTAGTACATCTAATATAGGGCGACTAAAATGCCAGAGGACATAAGTGTGTGGCACATTCTAAGATATGTCAACAGGACATAGCCTCTATGAAGGCTCAATTATTCACTGATCGTTCTAGTGTATGATATATCAAAAGCTAACTAAACACCAACAGGATATGTCATATTAATTTATAACAATAATGCAGTCTTCGTCTGTGTCTGCTAAGGAAAACAAGCGACACAGGCGATAAAAAGTGAAACATTGGTACATAACCAACACAACATATATATCCAGTCATGTGTTGGAGGTCTGAGATGCTTCAGCGGAATATAATATCTATGAAAATTTAACTGATCACTAAGACTAATAGTGTGTGATGTGGCACAAGTTAACTAAACATAAACAGGCAACTTCACATCAAACAAAAACAGCAATTCAGTCTTCATCTGTGTCTGCTGAGAGAAAAACAAGTGGCACATGCCTGTAACAAGAGGTGAAACACTGGTACAGTTTTTAACAATACATACTTATCAGACCATGTATTGAAGATCCAGGTGGTCGCCTATCCTTGACTTAAATATGATATGGAAGCTTCTCTAGAAAGATGTCATATTTCATGTAGGAGCCACGAGATCCTCTATTTTCTTCTTCTTGTGGTTGACGGTAGACCACTGTGGCCTCTGAGAATGGGGAACAGCTTCACAATAAAAAGAGGAAGCTTGCGGTGTAGATGGGCTTGGTTGTGGAAATGTAAGGTTGAGACCCTAAGAAAAAGAGTCTAGATCATCCAGATCCTTATATATGTGTGTCTTGCCATCTTTCTGGACTATAAGGCTGAAGGGAAACCCCAGCGATATTTCACTTTTCTTTCCTGCAGGACTTGTGTAATAAAGTGGATTTCTCTCCACTTTTCAATAGTGGCAGGGCAGATGTCTTGAAAAATCAAGACACTGTAGGTTTGGAATTTCCCGCTGTAGTCTAACTTGTTTCCATATTGCCTCCTTGTCCAAATAATGATGTCTCTCGGTGGTTTGGGAGGGTTTGGAATGGGTTTCAATGCCCTGTGGGCCCTTTCCATTGATGTTTCAGTGAGCTTTAAGGTTGGTATAATATATTCAAATAACTGTAAGAGATATCAGGGCAAGGACTCCCTTGTGGCCTCTTCTGGAACCTCTCGGATCCTCAGGTTGCTTCTCCTGTTCCTATTGTCCAAATCTTCAATTTTTAATTGAAGAGATTGTATGAGGAATTCATGGCCTGTCAGCTGGTGATTAGAGTTGGATACTATATTATTTAAGGAATCCTGACCCTCCTCTAAGCATTCCAATCTGGACCCCATTTCGTTGATGTCTTTTCTTAGGGAGGACATTTCTGCCTTAATAAAGGTTTTCAGGTCAGCAAAGTCAGATTTGGATGGGAGCAATGAAATAGTGGACTGGATCTGTGTCAGTTGGTCTGTCCATAAAGAAGGGGTCAGAGGCTGAAAGTCTGATGAATGGGGGTCGTTATTGTGAACCAGAAGTTGATCTGCAACATCAGAGTCTTGCTTGTGGAAGAAGGAATTCATAGTATTAGATGGTGTAGCTGCCAATTTTTTCTCCAGTTTAGCATTTTTAGATGCCATCAGAGAGCTGTGAAGGCCTGATATCAGCTCCTAAAAGACCCAGGTCCCAATGGGGCGCTAACCAGTCGTCGATTCATCTTATTATATTACGATAGTTGCATTGTAAGTGTACCTTGGGGACAGTTTATCCCTAAATAGCTTCATAGCCCCAAAGGACCCACACCGGTAAATCACAAGTAGGCCAATAATAACATCTGGCATAATATGTCCCTCAATGTAGCCTGATGTAATATCTACAGTTGTTTGGGTGTATATTCTACAGGATTGCCAGTAAAACTATCTTCTAACAGGTTTAGCCCCACAAGGTATCATACACACTAGGAAAGAAGCAGCGGTACTCACTCTGTTTTGTTTGTATAGGCCACTGCTCCAGGTGCATCACATAGGTTGTGTCAAAGCTACAACGTGACTGTAACTATCCAGATGTGTCCGAGGACGGCCACTGGCTAATTATTGCAAGCAGGGTAGCCAGAGCCGGTAAGGCAGGAAGGAAAATAATGCAGGCAGGTTCTCTCAGCCTCCCAACTCTTTCTCCAAGGCCCGCAAGTTCCCAACAACGTGCCATATGGAGTGGGCTATGGCGGCGATCGTGATGTTTAGCACCCAATAGGGCTTGAGTGGCGTGACAGGGCTCCTTAATGTAACAGGTGTATGTTGGGTAGCAGTTGGGTGTTAGAATTGTAGTGTCGTCTATCCCATCCAGTCAGCCCTCTCACCGATCCTCAGGAGGTCGCCGGTTTTTCGTTTCTGCTACGGATCTCCGCAATTTCTTTAGTGAAACTATAATTTTTGGCTGATGGTGTTCCCGTATGATAGCCTCATCAGTGTAGCTGTAGGACAGGCGTCTCCCCCTCCATATAGCTTCAGAATCGAGTTGTAGACTTAGGATATGCTACGGAGCTTTCTCAAGGTGCAGCCATGTTCCTGCACGGCTACACTCTGCCCTCAATATTGTGGACAAATTTTGATTTGGGGGGCCAGCCCCTCCAATTTAATAACTAATATATCATATAATTTATGTTAGATCTAACAACTCACAGATCATAACTGATCTAACAAATATCTATCACATTAAATTGTTAATACCAGGTTTAGCTTGTTAAATGTAATGTAATAAAGACTTGACCAAACCTGATCTAACAAATATCTATTAGACTGAATGATTTTTTGTCTGAAATAATTTTGATTTGGGGGGCCAGCCCCCCTAATTTAATAACTAATATCTGTGTAATTATGTTAGATCTAACAAAACAACTGACCGATCATACCCGAATGACTGATCATACTAACAATACAACTGACTGATCATACTAACAAATATCTATCAAATGAAATACCTTTATGTCCATTGTTAATAGGTGGCTGATGATGGGTTAGCCCCCTCCAAATAATTGTTAAAGGAATAGTATATTAAAAATCAAACCTCCCCCCCCTATTGTTTATATTATCCTTAGAACTACTATCCATTAACATAAGACTAAATTCCGGTATAAGTTGGTTATGTGTGAATAAGAGATTTTATAAATTGGCAATGTTTGCTGACGACGTCCTAATGACTCTTACCAATCCAACTACTTCTCTCTCTGAGGTGCTAAAGGAACTAACCAGATTCGGCCAGGTATCTAACTTTTTGATAAACCTTAAGAAATCAGAATTACTCACCTTGCATTTATCCCATAAAATAATAAATAAAATTTTACAAATTTGCCCATTCAAATTACAAAAAGTATCTCTAAAATATTTGGGACTTCACCTTTCCCCGGACCCTATCACATTACGTAAGCTAAACTATGGTAGACTAATAGGGGAATTCAGACAACTTACCTCAGAATGGCTGCCTAAGCATTTATCTTGACTGGGGAGATTACAAGCTGTAAAAATGACACTTTTACCAAAGGAGCTTTACTTGATGCAAACCTTAACAGGTGCATTGCATGATATTTATACCTTACAAGCCTTTATTAATGATTATATATGGAGGCGTAGGCCTCCCAGGATATCTAAACAAACTTTATATAAACTGACAACAGAGGGGGGCCTAGGGGGGCCAGATTTGATGACATATAAACAAGCCATTTCCTTACAAAAAGTGGTTGAATGGACCACCTCTAGTATTGACACTTGTAGGAGTTGAACACAACTTGCGAATGACATGACAAACATAAACAACTTGGGAGTACTATGATGGAACCTAGATGTAGCTCATAAATAAATAATTTCTCTATCCTCAACTGTAAACATGGCCTGGCTAGATTGGACTCACTTGCGCAAGAATTACCCAACACGATCAACCAAGTACTCCCCTCTGACTACCCTGCTTAATCTACAAGATTTCCCAGCAGACAGAGAGTCCCAGAGAGCAATCAAAACTGAGTTCATTAAAGCTCTTTCCATCCATCTTTTGACTCATAATGGGAAACTTCTACCCAAAACCCAAATAGAGCACCTAGGAGACGGCTTTCTAAAACCATGGATAAGATACCATCAAATGTCTAATTTAATACTTAGACACAAGCACAATAAAAATATGACATGTGTCCCTACTGCATTTGAAAAAAGTTGTACAAGCAGCATAGTTCCCAAGAAACTCATATCTGTCCTCTATAAATTGCTTTTAAACTGCAAAAACTTCACACTACCTAGCTATGTTGGAGGATGGAATAGGGAGTTGAACTCCCAAACATCCAGTAAAACCTGGAAGGCAAGATTTAAATCACTAGCAAAATCAGCACACTCGTACAAAGCATTAGAAACAAATATTAAGATCATGATGTGCTGGTATATGACACCTACAAGAATTCAATATATGTTTAGCAAAGCAAATGATAAGCGTTGTAGGGTGTGTGGGCAGAGAGGGACCTTCCTCCATATTTGGTGGCAGTGTAGTAAGTTAGAGCCCTATTGGGGAATGATAGCAAACAACATTAACTAAATCTTAAGCTTACAAATACTTCTCACTCCAGATATAACACTACTTAATGAAAGGCCCCAAATTACCTGTAGGATCAGGAAACACCTTTTCCAAATCCTACTTAATTCAGTGAAGCAATTGATCCCAAGAAATTGGAAATCCCCCAATATTCCTTCTGAACAAGAGTGGAGAGCACTAGTAGACCACTTCTTGTTGATCGAGTGCTTTTATTACCTTAGGTCGGGGAATCTAATGGCTAGATTACGAGTTGTGCGTTAGGTTAAAATAGCAGCGTTAAGAGGTCCTAACGCTGCTTTTTAACGCCCGCTGGTATTACGAGTCTTGAAGGTACAGGTTCACCGCTCACTTTTTTGGCCAGACTTGGAAATACCGCAAATCCACTTACTTAAATTGCGTATCCTCTTTTTTCAATGGGACTTGCATAGCGCCAGTATTACGAGTCTGCCAAAAAGTGAGCGGTAGACCCTCTCCTGTCAAGACAGGTACCGCATTTTAAAGTCAGTAGTTAAGTGTTTTACACTACGCCGTAGCATGAAACTCTTAACTAAAGTGCTAAAAAGTACACAAACACCCATAAACTACCTATTAACCCCTAAACCTAGGCCCTCCCGCATCACAAACACAAATTTTTTTAACCCCTAATCTGCTGAACCAGACATCGTCGCCACTATAATAAATATATTAACCCCTAAACCACCGCACTCCTGCCTCGCAAACATTAGTTAAATATTATTAACCCCTAATCTGCCGTCCCTAACATCGCCGACACCTACCTACATTTATTAACCACTAATCTGCCGCTCCCAACTTCGCCGCCACTATACTAAAGTTATTAACCCCTAAATCTAAGTCTAACCCTAACCCCCCTAATTTAAATATAATTTAAATAAATCTAAATAAAAATTACTATAATTAAAGGGACACTGAACCCAAATTTTTTCTTTTGTGATTCAGATAGAGCATGACATTTTAAGCAACTTTCTAATTTACTCATATTATCAAATTTTCTTCATTCTCTTGGTATCTTTATTTGAAATGCAAGAATGTAAGTTTAGATGCCGGCCCATTTTTGGTGAACAACCTGGATTGTCCTTGCTGATTGGGGGATAAATTCATCCACCAATAAAAAAGTGCTGCCCAGAGTACTGAATAAAAAAAAAAGCTTAGATGCCTTCTTTTTAAATAAAGATAGCAAGAGAATGAAAAGAAATAGATAATAGGAGTAAATTAGAAAGGTGCTTAAAATTGCATGCTCTATCTGAATCACAACAGAATTTTTTTGGGTTCAGTGTCCCTTTAACTAAATTATTCCTATTTAAAACTAAATACCTATAAAATAAACCATAAGCTAGCTACAATATAACTAATAGTTACATTGTAGCTAGCTAAGGGTTTATTTTATTTTACAGCTAAGTTTGTATTTATTTTAACTAGGTAGAATAGTTATTAACTATTTAATAACTACCTAGCTAAAATAAATACTAAAGTACCTGTAAAATAAAACCTAACCTAAGTTACAATAACACCTAACACTACACCTAAATTAACTACAATTAAATAAAATTAGCTAACCCCTTGAAGATCACCTTACCGGGAGAAGTTGTAATCCAACTGGGCCGAAGTCCTCAACGAAGCCGGGAGAAGTCTTCATCCAAGCCGGGCGAAGTGGTCCTTCAGACGGGCAGAAGTCTTCATCCAGACGGCATCTTCTATCTTCATCCATCCGGCGCGGAGCGGGTTCATCTTCAAAACATCCGACGTGGAGCATCCTCTTCATCTAACGGCTCTTCTGGAATGAAGGTTCCTTTAAATTATGTCATCCAAGATGGCGTCCTTTCAATTCCGATTGGCTGATAGAATCGGAATTAAGGTAGAAAAAATCATATTGGCTGATGCAATCAGCCAATAGGATTGAGCTGGCATTCTATTGGTTGTTCCAATCAGCCAATAGAATGCGAGCTTAATCCTACTGGCTGATACAATATATGAAGGTATATATATATAGATATATATATAGAAACATCTATTTTAAATAAACAAACACTTTATTAAATATGAATATTGCATAAATATGTTTTTACATGTTTTTAGCTACTTGACTACAATGGGCTCCAATGCAATTATATATATATATATATATATATATACACATTTGTATTTATATTTGTACAGGTATACCCCGCTCATACAGCGGGTTAGGGACCGGAGCCCCGCTGTAAAGTGAAAACCGCCTTAAAGTGAAACAAGGCAGTTTTAGCTATCTTTTCACTTACCAGTGTGTTTAAAAACTTAAAAACATGTTTAACCCCTTAGTGACCAGAGCACTTTTCCATTTTCTGTCCGTTTGGGACCAAGGCTATTTTTACATTTTTGCGGTGTTTGTGTTTAGCTGTAATTTTCTTCTTACTCATTTACTGTACCCACACATATTATATACCGTTTTTCTCGCCATTAAATGGACTTTCTAAAGATACCATTATTTTCATCATATCTTATAATTTACTATAAAAAAAATTATAAAATATGAGGAAAAAATGGAAAAAAACACACTTTTTCTAACTTTGACCCCCAAAATCTGTTACATATCTAAAACCACCAAAAAACACCCATGCTAAATAGTTTCTAAATTTTGTCCTGAGTTTAGAAATACCCAATGTTTACATGTTCTTTGCTTTTTTTGCAAGTTATAGGGCAATAAATACAAGTAGCACTTTGCTATTTCCAAACCATTTTTTTCCAAAATTAGCGCTAGTTACATTAGAACACTGATATCTTTCAGGAATCCCTGAATATCCCTTGACAAGTATATATTTTTTTTTAGTAGACATCCCAAAGTATTGATCTAGGCCAATTTTGGTATATTTCATACCACCATTTCACCGCCAAATGCGATCAAATACAAAAAATTGTTCACTTTTTCACAAATTTTTTCACAAACTTTAGGTTTCTCACTGAAATCATTTACAAACAGCTTGTGCAATTATGGCATAAATGGTTGTAAATTCCTCTCTGGGATCCCCTTTGTTCAGAAATAGCACACATATATGGCTTTGGCGTTGCTTTTTGGTAATTAGAAGGCCGCTAAATGCCACTGCGCACCACAAGTGTATCATGCCCAGCAGTTAAGGGGTTAATTAGGGAGCTTTTAGGGAGCTTGTAGGGTTAATTTTAGCTTTAGTGTAGTGTAGTAGACAACCCCAAGTATTGATCTAGGCACATTTTGGTATATTTCATGCCACCATTTCACCGCCAAATGCGATCAAATTAAAAAAAATGTAAAATTTTTCACAATTTTAGGTTTCTCACTGAAATCATTTACAAACAGCTTGTGCAATTATGGCACAAATGGTTGTAAATGCTTGTCTGGGATCCCCTTTGTTCAGAAATAGCAGACATATATGACTTTGGCGTTGCTTTCTGGTAATTAGAAGGCCACTAAATCCTGTTGCGCCTCACACGTGTATTATGGCTAGCAGTGAAAGGGTTAATTAGGGAGTTTGTAGTGAGCTTGCAGGGTTAATTTTAGCTTTAGTGTAGAGATCAGCCTCCCATCTGACACATCCCACCCCCTGATCCCTCCCAAACAGCTCCCTTCCCTCCCCCACCCCACAATTGTCCCCGCCATCTTAAGTACTGGCAGAAAGTCTGCCAGTACTAAAATAAAAGGGTTTTTAAAAAAAAAATGAAATTTTTTTTTAGCATATTTACATATGCTACTGTGTAGGATCCCCCCCTTAGCCCCCAACCTCCCTGATCCCCCCCAAAACCGCTCTCTAACCCTCCCCTCTGACTTATTGGGGGCCATCTTGGGTACTGGCAGCTGTCTGCCAGTACCCAGTTTACAATAAAAAGTGCTTTTTTGGGGTTTTTTTTGTTTTTTTCTGTAGTGTAGCTTCCCCCAACCCCCCACCCCCCACAAACAAACCCCCACCACCTTGCTGATTGTTTGGATTTTATTTGTTATTATATTTTTTATATCCCCATTTTCTGCAGTGTAGCGGTTCCCACCCGCTCCCTCCCCGTGCACGCGCCCGCCCCCACCCTCCCGTGCACGCGCGCGCGCCCGTGCGCGCCCCCAGCCACCCCCGCCCACGATCCCGCCCCCCTTCAGATCCACATGGCCATCGATGGCCGCCACCCGCCTCCCGGTCCGGCTCCCACCCACCAACGCAGGTAGCCACCGATCTCCGGTGCAGAGAGGGCCACAGAGTGGCTCTCTCTGCACCGGATGACTTAAAAAGGTTATTGCAGGATGCCTCCATATCGAGGCATCACTGCAATAACCGGAAAGCAGCTGGAAGCGAGCAGGATCGCTTCCAGCTGCTTTCCACACTGAGGACGTGCAGGGTACGTTCTCAGGCATTAACTGCCTTTTTTCTGAGGACGTACCCTGCACGTCCTCAGTCGTTAAGGGGTTAAACTAACATATATTAGAGGTGCAACATTGCTATGTTTAGTTTAAGACTAGCTCAGCACAGTATTCAATAAATGATGTACCTGTAAAATAGTGACAATTACTGTAGTAAAATTTGCTAGACTATAACACTGAGACACAGATTGCACTGTAATGCTGTAAACAAAGTGAACTGTGCATAACAAATGGTGCCAGTCACTTTTCTCGCAATCTCACGAAGATTACAGCACTGTTTTAAATATTTGGAGATTGAACTTCAGCTCCACAAAGCGATGTATTAGCGAAGCGCTGTAAAGTGAAGCGCTGTAAAGTGAGGTATACCTGTATATATGTCTGTAACTAGACAACAATCTTTGGTCAACATTGTTTTGGGGGTCACTTGCCACAGAATAACTAATAATAACTAAACTAACCACCTATGCACCTATTTACAGGTGGAAAGCCGGTGAGGTGGTAGAGCGCAAAAACAGGTAAAGAACACACTAAAGCAGTACCAATCTAGATAGGTAGCATGTACATGTCTGGATCACTACATGACAGGGAATAGTGCTGCCATCTAGTGTTCTTAGTAATGTATAACATTGTTGCAAACCTGCTGCCATATAGTAATGCACACGCCTGAACTTATTATCTACATGCTTTCCAACAAAGAATAAAAACAAAACAAAAAAATGATAACAGAAGTAAATTGGAAAGTTGTTGAAAATTGTATGTTCCATTTGACTCATGAAAGAAAAAAAGATTGGCTTTGTATCCCTTTAAGAACTTTTGGTGACATTTGAAGAAAGTTTTGTTCTTGGACGGTACCAAAATCTTTGTCCTAAACACAAAACATAGGTCAAAAGGGCAAAAAAAGCAAATCTGCCTGGCAACACCATACATATTGGTAAAGGATAGTCGTGGCAGCATAATGGGTGTTTTATAACTTTAAAATTGTGTCCCAATCTCTAAACTAATTCATTTTAATTTATAAAACCTAGTTAAATGAAAAAGTTGATGGCCAAGGTTCCGCAATCTTTTTCTGGTTGTTCTTAAATGCAGGGTCAGACAGTTTTACATTTACATTAAGGGGTCGATCCGATAAAAATCGTCGCCCGCAAAAGCTGGCGACGCCAATATTTGCGCGGGTTTGGTATCCTATATACGGCATAACCTAGAAGTTACGCACGTATATTTCTGCCGTCGCCCGTAGTTTTTTGGGCCATAGGCAGGTATACCAAACCCGCGCAGTTTGGTATCCAATATACAGCGTAAGGACTTACGTGGCGAAAATGGAGAAATCTTACTCCATTTTCACCTCGCCACAAAAAGCAGCCGTAAGAAGCCTTACGCTGAGTATTGGAGCCCCGTAACTCCCTAAACTGGCTGCTAAATAAACCTAACACCTAACGCATGCGCAATGTCTATCTACCTGTCAACCGCGATCTGCTAAATAAAACCTAACACCTAACACATGCGCAATGTCTATCTGTCAACCGCGATCTGCTAAATAAAACCTAACACCTAACGCATGCGCAATGTCTATCTACCTGTCAACCGCGATCCCCTGCCTCAATCCCTAATAAAGTATTTAACCCCTAAACCGCCGCCATCTACATCAACTAACCCCCTACTGTGAGCCCCTAAAACCGCCACCATCTAACTGATCTATCCCCTACTGTGAGACCCTAAAACCGCCACCATCTAACTGATCTATCCCCTAATCTGACCCCTTACACCGCCGCCAGCTATATTAATATTATTAACCCCTAATCTAATATCCATAAAGTAATAAACTCTATTACCAGCCCTTAAAAGGGCCTTTTGCGGGGCTTTGCCCCAAAGTTAACAGCTCTTTTGCCCTATAACCTGCCCTCCCTACACCGCCGCACCTATATTAATGGTATTAACCCCTAATATAAGCCCCTTACACCGCCGCCATCTATATTAAAATTATTAACCCCTAATTTAATCTACCTACCCCGCCGCCAGCTATATTATCTATATTAACCCTAAGTATATTATAGTTAATATAGTTATTACATTATATATATTAACTATATTAACCCTAATTATATTAGGGTTAATATAGTTAATATAGTTACTATAGTATTTATATTAACTATATTAATTCTATCTAACCCTAACACCCCTAACTAAATTCTTATTAAATAAATCTAATTTATATTATAAACTAAAATATTCCTATTTAAATCTAAATACTTACCTATAAAATAAACCCTAAGATAGCTACAATATAATTAATAATTACATTCTAGCTATGTTAGAGTTTATATTTATTTTACAGGTAAATTGTTAATTATTTTAACTAGGTATAATAGCTATTAAATAGTTATTACCTATTTAATAGCTACCTAGTTAAAATAATTACCCAATTACCTGTAAAATAAATCCTAACCTAAGTTACAAATACACCTACACTATCAATAAATTAAATAAACTACAAAGATCTATCTAAAAATACGATTAAATAAGCTAAACTAAATTACAAAAAAAACAAAACACTAAATTACAAAAAATAAAAAAGAGATTACAAGATTTTTAAGCTAATTACACCTATTCTAAGCCCCCTAATAAAATAATAAACCCCCAAAATAAAAAAAATTCCCTACCCTATTCTAAATTAAAAATAGTTCAAAGCTCTTTTACCTTACCAGCCCTTAAAAGGGCCTTTTGTGGGGGCATGCCCCAAAGAAAACTGCTCTTTTGCCTGAAAAAAAAACACAAAACCACCACCCAACATTACAACCCACCACCCACATACCCCTAATCTAACCCAAACCCCCCTTAAATAAACCTAACACTACCCCCCTGAAGATCTCCCTACCTTGTATTCACCCCGTCGGGCAGAACTCTTCATCCGATCCGGGCGATGTCCAATCAAGCAACAAAGAAGAATTCTTCATCCCGGTGATGTCTTTCTCCAAGCGGCAGCAAAGTCTTCTTCCATCGGGCAGCATCATCCATTAAGCGGCATCTTCAATCTCCATTCTTCGCTCCTCCAATGCGGAGCATCCATCCCGGCCGACGACTGAACGACGAATGAGGTACCTTTAAATGACGTCATCCAAGATGGCGTCCGTCGAATTCCGATTGGCTGATAGGATTCTATCAGCCAATCGGAATTAAGGTAGAAAAATCTGATTGGCTGATTGAATCAGCCAATCAGATTCAAGTTCAATCTGATTGGCTGAACCAATCAGCCAATCAGATTGAACTTGAATCTGATTGGCTGATTCAATCAGCCAATCAGATTTTTCTACCTTAATTCCGATTGGCTGATAGAATCCTATCAGCCAATCGGAATTCGACGGACGCCATCTTGGATGACGTCATTTAAAGGTACCTCATTCGTCGTTCAGTCGTCGGCCGGGATGGATGCTCCGCGTTGGAGGAGCGAAGAATGAAGATTGAAGATGCCGCTTAATGGAAGATGCTGCCCGATGGAAGAAGACTTTGCTGCCGCTTGGAGAAAGACATCACCGGGATGAAGAATTCTTCTTTGCCGCTTGATTGGACATCGCCCGGATCGGATGAAGAGTTCTGCCCGGTGGGGTGAATACAAGGTAGGGAGATCTTCAGGGGGGTAGTGTTAGGTTTATTTAAGGGGGGTTTGGGTTAGATTAGGGGTATGTGGGTGGTGGGTTGTAATGTTGGGGGGTGGTATTGTGGGGGGTTTTTCATGCAAAAGAGCAGTTTTCTTTGGGGCATGCCCCCACAAAAGGCCCTTTTAAGGGCTGGTAAGGTAAAAGAGCTTTGAACTATTTTTAATTTAGAATAGGGTAGGGAATTTTTTTTATTTTGGGGGTTTATTATTTTATTAGGGGGCTTAGAATAGGTGTAATTAGCTTAAAAATCTTGTAATCTTTTTTTTATTTTTTGTAATTTAGTGTTTTTTTTGTAATTTAGTTTAGCTTATTTAATTGTATTTTTAGATAGATATTTGTAGTTTATTTAATTTATTGATAGTGTAGGTGTATTTGTAACTTAGGTTAGGATTTATTTTACAGGTAATTGGGTAATTATTTTAACTAGGTAGCTATTAAATAGGTAATAACTATTTAATAGCTAGTGTACCTAGTTAAAATAATTAACAATTTACCTGTAAAATAAATATAAACCCTAACATAGCTACAGTGTAATTATTAATTATATTGTAGCTATCTTAGGGTTTATTTTATTGGTAAGTATTTAGATTTAAATAGGAATATTTTAATTAATAATATTAATATTAGATTTATTTTAATAAGAGTTTAGTTAGGATGTTAGAGTTAGATAGGATTATTATACTTAATATATATATATATATATATATATATATATATATATATATATATATATATATATAATATAATATAATAACGATATTAACTATATTAACCCTAATATAATTATAATTAAGGGTTAATATAGTTAATATATATAATATAATAACTATATTAACTATATTTACCCTAATATAATTAGGGTTAATATAGTTAATATTGCTGGCGGCGGTGTAGGGGGATTAGATTAGGGGTTAATACATTTATTATAGGTGGCCGCGGTGTAGGGGGATGTAGATTGTAGGCAAAAGAGCAGTTTACTTTGTGACAAAGCCCCGCCAAAAGCCCTTTTAAGGGCTGGCAAAAGAGCTGAATTCTTTGGGGCATGCCCCGCAAAAAGCCCTTTTAAGGGCTGGCAAAAGAGCTGTTACTTTGGGGCAATGCCACGCAAAAAGCCCTTTTCAGGGCTATTTGTAGGGTTAGACTTAGGTTTAGTGGTAGGGATAGTTTAGTATTTTAGGGGTTAAATAATTTAATATAGATGGCGGCGGGGTAGGGGGATTAGATTAGGGGTTAATAATTTTAAAATAGATAGCGGCGGGGTAGGGGCTCACTTTAGGGGGTAGGTAAGGTAGATGGCAGCGGTGTTAGGGGCTCACTTTAGGGGATTATAGATTTAATATAGCTGGCGGCGGTTTAGGGGTTAATAACTTTATTAGGTAGCGGCGGGCTCTGGGAGCGGCGGTTTAGGGGTTAATACATATTTTATTGTTAGGATAGTGAGGGGGGATAGCAGATAGAGGGTTAGACGTGTCGGGCTATGTTAGGGAGGCGTGTTAGACATGTCGGGCTATGTTAGGGAGGCGTGTTAGACAGTGCGGGTGATTTAGACTTTAGTCAGGTTTTGTAGTCGCCGGCAGTTTCTAACGTGCCATAAGTCACTGGCGACGCCAGAAATTTGTACTTGCGCAGATTTCTGGACATCGCTGGTTTATCCGACTTACTGCACGTTAGCATCTGACGGCGCCGTATATGGGATAGCTCGAGTTGCGAGCTGAAACTGCGGGCGACGCGGGTTCCCTCACTTGCGCCGCAAACTACGATCTATGTCGGATCGCGCCCTAAGTGAGCATATACAGACAGAAATGTCTTGCAATAAAGTGGCGTCCTAATATAAAATATATATACACTGGGACCCACTAACAAAAGGTGAAAGCGTTCTTTTTACAGTATACGTCTCAAGATTTGATGAACACTTTATAAATAGTGAAAGATGATGTGATCTGTTTGACAGTCACTACAATCTTCTCTGGGCATAGGTCCTAATCCACACAAGTGCCTGGTCGCTCTTCAACCCAAAAAGCCCTGCATTATAAGTTTGAAAATGATCCTGGAACAAAAGTTGGGGTGTCCCATAGCGTATCCTGTTAAGACTTTTAACAAACTAAACCCCCTCTGCAAACAAAAAAATGGTGTCTATAAGCACACCGGACCTACTCTGAACTAACCACAAATTTTTGTACAATTGAATTTATTAAAAATGATTCCAAAATGTTTCCAAAATAATAAAATCTCAGCATAAAACACATTGGGCAAGAGTACAAGTAGCACAGTTTTTTGCGCTTTCGCTCATGTGCAAACACCCCTGGAGGTAAACTTTAACGCACAAGTGTTAATAAGCATATTACAAGTTAAAAGAAGATTGGTTGCACGCGAGCGAAACCCGACACCCACTAACTTCTGGGGGTATATTTATTAATGTGCGAGCGGACATGATACGAAGTAGCGTTTAATGTCCGCCGCACATCGATAAATGCCGACAGCATACGCTCTCAGCATTTATCATTGCACCAGCAGTTCTTGTGAACTGCTGGTGCAATGCCGCCCCCTGCAGATTCGCAGGGGATGTCAATCAACCCGATCATATTCGATCAGGTTTATTTCTGTTCGCAGCCTCAAAGCAGGCGGCAAGTTATGGAGCAGCATCAAGGGGCATCATACAGATCTTGATAAATCGGCCGCCAGGACTTCCGCTATTTTGATTCCATTATTTTCTTCTCCCCATAGACTTCAAAGGAGCGCACAGAACAAAAAAACAACAACACTTTTTGCTTGTATGCTAACACGACAATGCCCATTAGACCTACAGCGCTAAACCCCAGGGTATATTTCACATTTAAGAAAATGTTCTTTTTAGTTTTAAATATAAATAATGTATGTATATATACATTTATATATATATATATATATATATACACACACATAAATACACATGTATATACATATTCATGCACTTATATATACACACACATATATATATATATATATATATATATACATACATACATTTAAATGCCTTGTCATATACCATATACTTTTATATGTATATTTTTTTTATCAGTGTATATATGAGTGTAACACTTTATTTTAATGTATGTATGCTGTGTTTGGTGTACATTTTTTTTTAACTCTTACACTTTAAGCTAGGTCTTCACTTGTGCAAACCTGATGCATTCTAATTTAGTTTGCACTCGAGCAAACGCATTTACTTTCAAGTTGTAATATGTGCCCTAGTTAGTGTGGTTGCGATATTTTGCTTATTGCGTCTCGCACAAACAATAGTGCGCCACTCATAATACAAAATCATACGGGAGTACACTATAATCAAGTGGGTTTGGTGTGTTGAAAGTCTTTTGTTTTCCATAAAGATAAAACGTGCCTACTTTTTATGTTTGAATGAGAACTTTTTCACCGTTTCATAAGTTCAAACAAGTTTTCTTTTTTAAACTTGATTTTGAAAATGCTAATAACTCAGGAACTATTGTTATGTTTTTTTAATTAAATTTGATAGTTTTATATTTAGTGTCAAGTATTGTAAAATGTGTCAATAGTTTGGCCCATATGGAACTATTTTTGTTCCATTAATATAGGATCTGAAAATTAATACTATAATAAAAAAAACTACAATCTCCACTGGGAGATTTTGTAACTTGATTTTTTTAAATTATATTTCAGTGATATAATTAGTCATGTATGATGTCATCAGTAATAGCATTCATGATATCATAGACCATCTCCTGAATGAACTGAATTTTCAACATTTGGGTGAGAACTTGTATATAGTGGCAATGACAAGCCTATGAAACATATTTAGTGTAATAACAAATATACGTTTTGTGCTCTGAGTCTATTTTATTATCTCCCATAACTAAAGGGACATAATACTCATATGCTAAATCACTTGAAACTGATGCAGTATAACTGTAAAATGCTGACAGGAAAATATCACCTGAGCATTTCTATGTAAAAAAGGAAGATATTTTACCTCACAATTTCCTCAGCTCAGCAGAGTAAGTTCTGTGTAAAAAGTTATACTCAGCTGTTGCCGAGCTGCAGGTAAAAAAAAAAAAATGAAGAAATGAACAGCAGCCAATCAGCATCAGCAGTGCTGAGGTCATGAACTCTTTTACTGTGATCTCATGAGATTTCACTTAAAGGGCCATAATACCCAAATGTTTAAACACTTGAAAGTAATGCAGCATAGCTGTAAAAAGCTGACTAGAAAATATTTCCTGAACATCTCTATGTAAAAAAGAAAGATATTTTACCTCAAAAGTTCATCAGTAGCCACCTCCCATTGTAAATGATTTCTAAGCAGCATTTTAGTGTGTCTGTCCTGGGACATCTGAAGGGATGAGCATCGTGCACTCTCATCTTATTTCACCAATCAGGTAAAGGAAGTTTACAATGAAATCTCATGAGAGTCAAGTCAAATCTCATGAGATCACAGTAAAAATTCATGACCTCAGCACTGCTGATGCTGATTGGCTGCTGTTCATTTCTTCATTTTTTTAAATTTTTTTAACTGCAGCTGGGAGCAGTTGAGTATAACTTTTTACACAGAACTTACTCTGCTGAGCTGAGGAGATTGTGAGGTAAAATATCTTCCTTTTTTACATAGAGATGCTCAGGTGATATTTTCCTGTTAGCTTTTTACAGTTATACTGCATCAGTTTCAAGTGATTTAGCATATGAGTATTATGTCCCTTTAACTCTCATGAGATTTCATTGTAAACTTCCTTTAAACTAGCATGTATTAAAAGAGGCATTGATTCAAGGGAGGAAAGCATAATTCTGTCATTATATAAAGCCCTGGTAAGACCTCACCTTGAGTTTGGAGTGCAGTTCTGGGGACCGATTGCTAAAAAAGATATTGCAGAACTAGAAAAAGTTCAGAGAAGGGCCACAAAGCTAATAAGGGGATTGGAGAAATTAACCTATGAGGAGAGGCTAGCCAAACTGGGTCTGTTCTCTTTAGAAAAAAGGCGCTTGAGAGGTGACATGATTACTTTATATAAATATATTCAAGGCCCATATACAGAGATGGCAGAAGCTCTTTTTATTCCAAGAAAATTGGTTCTGACAAGAGGTCATAATTTAAGGTTGGAGGAAAGGAGATTTAATCTCCTGCAACGGAAACGTTTTTTCACTGTAAGAGCAATAAAATTGTGGAACTCATTACCAAAGGAGGTAGTGAATGCCAATACCATAGATACATTTAAAAATAGTCTGGATAAATTTCTGTATATAAACAAAATTCATGGATATGATTGCTAGTATTAAATGGGTCACATTTTAATGGGGTTATTTAAGCTTAACTGGAGCTTTTTGTAAGTATTTTAGATTTGTATAGGTTGAACTCGATGGACTTCAGTCTTTTTTCAACCTTATCTACTATGTTACTATGTTACTATGTAAACTGAATAGGGAAATAACATGAGAGTGCACGAGACTCAACCCCTAAGCTGGCCCAGGACAGACACACTAATATACTGCTTAGAAATCCTTTACAATGGGAGGTGGCTACTGAGAAACTTTTGAGGTAAAATATCTTTCTTTTTTACATAGAGATGTTCAGGTGATATTTTCTAGTCAGCTTTTTACAGCTATACTGCATCACTTTCAAGTGTTTAAACATTTGGGTATTATGGCCCTTTAAGCTTGTGTATTTTTCCCCAGCACAGAATGGCTGTCTTGGTACTGTGTGTTGTACTGTAGGTACAGGATAAACAAAAGCAGTCTACCATTTTACTACAGGTTGTGTTTTAAACTGCACATTTCTTTGTCTGTTTATATCTTTCTCACTGCAGCTCAATTAAAGTGACCAAAACCCTCATACTGAAGTTTAATAGGTGAAAAGTAGCTGCAGTCTCTGAACCTTCCATGATAACCATAATTTGATACCAGTGACAATAAGAGACAAGACACATTGAATTCATTTTTGAGGTGATCCCTCTTCCCTCAAACTGAATTTATGAGCTGAATATTTTTAGGTAGAGAGAAAAATGTTGGAGCTAATATGAGATTAAGTTATTAAAAGTTCACTTAGTTGTCTGGTGAGAAACACTGACTTGTCGGGGAGATAGTCTCACAGAAGAATGTGATTTTCCACAAAAAGTAAGTGAAAATCATTGCAGAGGGGAAATTTAAGAGATAAATGATTCTGGAGATTTTACAGTTCAGGGGTTTTCCTGGTGACAGAAATGATGTATGGGGTCTGAAGAAGTCTCTCAACTGGAATTATTGTTCTGTCCCTCCTTTCTTTAAAAAAAGGTTAACCTGCATGATAGTATGAAGGTTTGCGAGTTTCTTTGTGCAGTGAAATTCCCAGTCAAGCTCCTCCTCCTCTGTGATGGTTTTATGACCTCTGTAGTTCCTGCTTAGTCTTCTCCACATCTGGTGGTGAAGTTCTGTGAGATGGAGGTTCTCAATTGGGAGTCCAGGTCTAGCTCTTTTTCCTCTGTTGGGGGTGTGAGTTGGGTTTTGAGGAACTCCACAGAGATTCCCAGTTTGCTCTTTCCACCTTTTTTGGATGTGATTTCTCTGTTTTGGGAGGTTTCAGCTAGGGCTTCCAGCTGGACTTGTTTCGCTGCTGTTACTCACAAGGCATTCATTGGATTTGAGGCTTGGTAGAGATTTGCAGCTAGGTATAGAGGCTAGAGATCCACAGAGACCCAACATAGAGGGTGTGGGGTCCTTCCCTGAGGGGGAGAAGAGGATTAATAAAAGTTAAAATTAACACTTTTAAATACCTTTCATAATTACAAGTTGCATGTTTTGTTCACTCTCTTTAGCTATTATTTCTTGGATAATAATCCTATAATCATCATACAATATTTTATTATCTATAGAGCAGTCCTTCAAAGTACTCTATTGAGATTACATTTTATAACAAATACCCAATAAAACAATATATAAGTATGTAAGAATGATAACACTAAAGTAGTTGAGGGATTTACTTTAATCAGAATGTACACTCTAGTTTGTAATTGAAAAAAATAATTGGATGGTAATGAGATGAAAAAGCATTTTGATATTTAGTTTTAGAAAGGAACATATTTGAAAATGTGGACTTAAAGGGACACTGAACACAAATTTTTTGTTTGTAATTCAGAAAGAGCATGCAATTTTAACTTTCTAATTTACTCCTATTATCAATTTTTCTTCGTTCTCTTGCTATCATTATTTGAAAAAGAAGGCATCTAAGCTTTTTTTTGGATTCAGTACTCTGGACAGCACTTTTTTATTGGTGGATGAATTTATCCACCAATCAGCAAGGACAACCCAGGTTGTTCACCAAAAATGGGCCGGCATCTAAATTTTCATTCTTGCATTTCAAATAAAGATACCAAGAGAATGAAGAAAATTTGATAATAGGAGTAAATTAGAAAGTTGCTTAAAATTTCATGCTCTATCTGAATCACGAAAGAAAAATTTTGAGTACAGTGTCCCTTTAAAGGGATATTGTACTGTAATTTCTTTTGCTTGGGAAATTGATCCTTTAGTTTTTTTTTTATGTGAAATAACTGTTGTTGCTCATTGAAACCACGACCTGTTGTTTTCAAGAACATATCCATTAGGCTAGGCCTGCAGAAACAATATTTCTATATTGATCAATACTTAAGTACACAAATTTTCATGACAGGTGGTGGTTTCAATTTGGAAAACCAGCTATTTTAATTTCAACCTAAACTTAATGGAGCAATTTCTAAGTACAAATGGCAGGGTGGATTCTTTCGCCACCCTGACATTTTCACATCTACCTGTATGCAGTGCAGGCAGACCCGAAGCCTTAAACAAAAAACGCACAACCGACCGCACAAAATACCTAAAAAACACGTAACTGCCAGCAAGAAATAAATATAAAAACATGTAACCGCCCACACAAATTTTAACAAAAAACTAACCTCCCACACAAAGTATTAACAAGCACCAAAACGTCAACCCCCACATTGCAAAACAATAAAGTAATTAACCCCTAATCCGCATATAACATAATTAAAATATTAACCCCTTAACTGTCAACCACCCACATCGCAATAAACCTAATTAACCTATCAACCCCTAAACCGCAAAACCTCCACATCGCAATAAACCTATTTAACCTACAAACTCATAAACCGCCAATCCCCTACATCGCAATAAACCTAATTAACCAATTAGCCCCTAAACCGCCAAACACCCACATTGCAAAAAAAACTAATTAACCCATTAACCCCTAAACCACCAAACACCCATATCGCAATCAACCTAATTAACCTATTAACCTCTAAACGGCCAAACCCTCACAATGCAAATAACCAACAGCTAGATTATGAGTTTTGAGCGCTATAGGGAAATTAATGACCGCCACAAAAGTGGCAGTATTTAACCTCCCTATAGCGCTGCTATTACAGGTTTTGCAAAACCCGGCTTGTGTGAGGGATATGGTTGCGTTGAGCTCACCCACATACAAGCGGTGTTTTGACGTGCTCATGCCCGATTTCCACATAGACATCAATGGGGAGAGTCGGCAAAAAAAAAAGCCTAACACCTGCGATCGCGGAAACAAAAGCTCTGTAAGGCAGCCCCATTGATGTCTATGGGAAAAGAAAAAGTTACGTTTAAACCTAACACCCTAACATAAAAAACACGTCTAAATACCACTAATCTGCTGCCCCTAACATCGCCGCCACCTATATTACAGCTATTAACCCCAAATCTGCCGCCCCCCGATATCGCTGTCACCTACATACAGTTATTAACCCCTTATCTGCTGTCCCTAACATCGCCGCCAGCTAAATAAAACTATTAACCCTTAATCTGCCGCTCCCGATATCGCCGCCACCTACATTACAGTTATTAACCCCTAATCTGCAGCCCCCAATGTTGCCGCCACTATACTAAATTTATTAACCCCTAGACCTCTGGCCTCCCACATCACTAACACTAAATAAATATATTAACCCCTAAACCTAATCCTAACGTACCCCGAAGCATAACCCTAACCCTAATATAACCCTAAGTCTAACTCTAACCCCCCCAACTTAAATATAATTAAAATAAATCTAAATTAAACTTACAATTATTACCTAAATAATTATTATTAACTAAATACCTGTAAAAAAAAACTAAGCTAGCTACAATATAACTAATAGTTATATTGTATCTATCTTAGGTTTTATTTTTATTTCACAGGTAAGTTTGTATTTATTTTAACTAGGTAGACTAGTTAGTACATAGTTATTAACTATTTACTAGCTAACTAGTTAAAATAAATACAAATTTACCTATAAAATAAAACCTAACCTGCCTTACACTAAAAGCTAACCTGACTTACACTAAAACCTTACATTACAATCAAATAAAATAAATTAAATTAATACAATACAATTATCTAAATTCCGGAAAAAAATAAACACTAAATTACACAAAATAAAAATGAAATTATCAAAAATAAAAATGAATTACACCTAATCTAATAGCCCTATCAAAATAAAAAAAGCCCACCCAAAATAAAAAAAACCCTAGCCTACACTAAACTGCCAATGGCCCTTTAAAGGGCCTTTTGAGGGGCATTGCCCCAAAGAAATCATCTCTTTTACCTGTAATAAAAAATACAAACATCCCCCAACAGTAAAACCCACCACCTACACAACCAAACCCCCCAAATAAAAACCAATCTAAATAAACCTAAGCTAACCATTGCCCTGAAAAGGGCATTTGGATGGGCATTGCCCTTAAAAGGGCTTTTAGCTCTTTTACATTGCCCAAACCCTAAGCTAAAAATAAAACCCACCCAATAAACCCTTAAAAAAAACACTAACCCCCGACAATCCACTTACAGTTTACGAAGACCGGACATCCATCCTCATCCAGGCGGCAGAAGTCTTCAGCCAAGTAGGCAGAAGTCCTCATTGAAGCCGGCAGAAGTCTTCATCCAAGCGGGCAGAAGTCTTCATCCAGAAAGCATCTGCTATCTTCATCCATGCGGAGCGGGTCCATCTTCAAGACATCCGGCGCGGAGCATCCTCTTCTTCCGATCACGGCTGTAGAATGAAGTTTCCCTTTAAGTGACGTCATCCAAGATGGCGTCCCTTACATTCTGATTGGCTGATATAATTCTATCAGCCAATAGGAATTAAAGGTGAAAAAATCCTATTGGCTGTTGCAATCTGCCAATAGGATTGAGCTTTCATCATATTGGCTGATACATTTTTTTTTTTTTATAGGGATATTAGTTTAGTTTTATATTTTTTATTTTGGATATTTGGATAGCTTTGTTTATTTTTACTTTAATTTTACATTTTATTTTTTTTAATTTTAGCTTTGGGGGTTGTAGTTTTTTTTTTAAATAGACTGCCCTCTGGGCAGGCTTGTCGCCTATATAGAAAGAAATAGAAAAAAGGGTGCACAATCCTCTAAGCATAGTATGTTAAAACCACAAAGATTTATTACAAGTAATGACAAATAAAAACTCACAAATTTCAACCTCAAACAACTATGAGGTATGAATCAGGCACTTAGAAAATCGTATAGGTCTCTCAACGATATCCTCCAATGGAATAGTGGCAAAGTGACAGGAATTTTCCTTTATTCGCAAACGCTCATAAGAAGTTGATAAAAATCCTCCTGTGCTCACTGAAAGAGATCGTATCCTTAGAGTAGTCCATGGCATTCATCGTCCCAAGTCAAGATAAGAAACTGTTTAAAATAACCGCCACAAACAACACAGCCGCTCAAAATCAAAGCCGGCTTACTGGAGCAGCTGACTGCGATGGCATAAAAACAGTGGGCGTGGTCTTAGGCGTTTTGTAGGGATACCCCCTACTTCATCAGAGGCTACTTACACAGTCCATCTTAAATAGAGCCACTAGGACCTCCCTCTAGAGTATAGGTTCCTTAACTCTTTTGGTAAGGTGAGAAAAAACCTAGCAGCATAAGATAAGGTGCAAAGTCGTTTCTACATAGTGTAAACATTTTTAACCTTAATAAGAAATGCAACAAAAACAGATAACATAACTATTTCTCAACAAAGCTCAATAGAACCATACAATAAAAAAAGTAAATCAATTTGGTAAAAACCACACAATGAATATATATACACACACATAATTGTACAAATCATAAATAATTCTTAGACTAAATCATGTAACTTGTTATCTGAGATCACAAAGGTCACCAAAAAAGTATTATCTCATCTATATATATATATATACTGCAAAAAAAGGGAACCAGCACTCAATCCTTCAAACAGCCTCCGGGGAGCACTTCCAATTAGGATAATATTCAAAGTAGCAAAGAAGGCACTCTCCATTTCAATAACCTTATTTATTATTATTTTTTGTAAAACTTTGATTAAAAAATTCCTTAAAAGGTTTTTATGTACCGTACCGATGCATGTGAGCATATTTGTCTATATAAAATTGATTAAGATACAAAACCATATATACTAGACAAATGGCTTGCACTCGCTGGACTTTTAAATTACGTGTCTTTATTTGTAACATTTATTTGTGCCATTTGTCTACTTCTATTCATGTTTTTGCATGCACCCTGGCAGGTTGACCTAGTTGTGCGAGTGCTCTCCAGCTGCTCATATATATATATATATATATATATATATATATATATATATATATGTATATACACACACCTATATGTACACAATAGGGAAGGAGAACAGATTAGAAATAGTAATAATGTGTGAAAATATTAGTGAAGTAAATCTCCATCAATACACAATGGTATATCCCATACTACAACTACCATTTTAGGCAAACTAATGTGTTTACATATGTATGCCTATTAGTGACGTGTGAAGGACAGTGCAATGATACATCTAATCTCGCTCTCTATAAGCATTAAATGTATATGTTATATTCCAACTAGTTAGGGTTGAATTAATCACAATCCTCGCTACAATCTAATCCTCTATAAGAAACGCAGCTAAATCTATCTCCCTATTCATACCTCTCTGTTCTAGGGAACCAAGGGTCCTTATCCTATAGGTCTCCCTACGTCGCAGGGCAATAAGTCTATTGCCCCCTCTCACATCTGGTTTAACTCTTTCTATTGCCTTCAGTTTAAGGCTGCTGGGATCTTTATTGTGGATCTCAGTAAAGTGTGCCGAAACCCCATGTGATAACACTCCTTTTTCTATATTCACTATATGTTCCCTAAATCAAGTCTTATCGTCTAGTATATATATATATAGTTTTAGATTGGGATATGCTTGTGAAATATCTGTTTGGATATCAATATCAAATGTATGAATTTATCATTTAAGTTGGATATATGTATATAGCTTTTAAATCTGGTCTCACATTTATATAGTGCTTCACACTTGAACTTTCATCACTTAATCAAATTAGTTGATTAAACTGGTTGTTTGGCTTAGGAACACTGACACTATGTTTGGTGTGGTTGTTATGACTACCATTTTGGCGTTTTTTTGTCTTAATTGGGGGGAGGGGTTATCACTGTTTGCCTTTTTATATTACTTGTATTACCATTTCACTTTTGTCTGAGGAAGGGGATACTTTGTCTCCGAAACGTTACATTAAAAGTTTTTTGCGTTTGAAAAAGTCCAGCGAGTGCAAGTTTTTGCTACTATTATATATATATATATATATATATATATATATATATATATATATATATATATATATATATATATATATATATATATAGGAATATTGTATTGTATTGTATATCTATTTAACAATGAATAGAAATTTTTTTCATGTTTTCAGCTAAATGACTGCAAAGGGCTCAAATGCACACACACATATATATATATATATATATATATATATATATATATATATATCTACAGTATATATATATATATATATATATATCCGATATAGTAGAAAAATTCACCAAGCGCCTGCTGAAACTGACCCTTAGCTCAGATGAATTGACCCCTAGTAGTCAAGAAACGATAAGTTGAAAACAATGGTATATCAGAGCGCCAACAAATAGAGGCAGGGTCTAAGTAAACTTTAAAATGACTTCCTTAATATTTATTACAATATAAACAGTTGGTTCGTTAAAACCTGATATAGTACATAACCAGTAGAATTAAAATGTAGTTAAAATTATGTTTACAATGTCAAATTGCAATGTACAAAATATATGTTAAAATTAATAATGTAAAATCAATTTGTCCCTCATGGATCCATGTTAACAGTCTAATGCGTATATTAAACCAATCTTTAACCTCAGTACTACAGATTTAACAAAGGTTAGTTAAACAATGTCTCCTAGATCAGGAGTTATAGCTTAAGTACGCTTAGGGTTCACAATTTGCTCTGGGCTAAAGCAAACTTAAAAAGAAATGGTGTGTAATTACCACTTCCTTCAGGATAACTATGGAATAGAATCGTATACTGGGGTCTGAGATGGGTGATGATAAATCTCCCTGATTTTTAAGGTCAGATCTTTGCTGATTTTAGTGGTGACCGTGGTCTGTTGAATGTTCTACTAATTTGAACAATTTATGTAAAAACGCTGCTTTACACGGTGCAGCGTTAAATTCTAAGGTGTCTGGGTACAAAATCTGAAGTGTTTTGTTCTCTGATGAGTGAGACTGGGTAAACCACACACTAGTCAGAGGACTAGTTAAACCCTTTAACACTTTATCTTCTAAGTGGCTTTGCAAAAAATGTCAGTATACAATGTGTGTTATCCAAAACACAATTTTTCAAAATAGTGTTCAAACAAGATTTATAAAAAGATTTATAGAAAACCTTAGTTCCCACGTAAAATAGAAGGTCCCAAAGCCAGTGGAGTGTGTTGCTTATCCTGTTCACTTTATTTATGTGGTGTTTTTTCTTTAAATGTAAAGTGTTCTTTCTTGTATACGAATTCGGTCCTTCTGCCGAAAAAAGAAAGCAATAGTGTAGGTTGCTAAATATAAGTCCCTAATAATTAATTAACTTACCAGCCAACGCGTTTTGGTCGTATATTGACCTTTATCAAGACTGGTTTTATTTTTCAGACCGGAGTCTTTAAATACCCTATTGTTTATTACCTTCTTGTAATACCGGAAGTAGTTGTCTGAACTCTCCGGGTTTTTTTGCTGCTATTTTCGTCGACTTTTATATTTTTACTCAGTTTCTACTATAGTGATCTATACATTCCTTATAGTATTTATTATCTGATCATTAGAACAAGTGAAAATTAGTCTAATAAGCCTTTTATAATACGTTCCGTTTTTCCGTTTTTTTTTTCCTTTTCCTATTGGATGTTGGGAGCATTCTATCTTGCCTCAATAATTGGCTGATACTGGGGGTGTGTAGCAAATAGTTTTCCCCATTGGCTATTTTACACGGTGTGTACTTTAGCTCTCGTTTGATTGGGTGAAATAGCATTACAGGGGAATCTCATCTTTATTATTCAGTGATATCGTCTTGGATTATAGTTTCCAATTTTTTCATAAGACAAACTCCGTTCATTTCAAAAATAAATATCGTATAATCTATGGATCAATGCGTTTTTTTACCAGGTCTAGAGGTTGACGTTATTAGATTACCAAATAGTTCTCCCCTTTGGCTATTTCTCTCTCCCCATTGGCTATTTTACTCAAACCCTCGTTTGATTAGGTAAGTAGCTCTATAGGGGAAACTCGCCTTCATTTATTAGTGATATCGCTTATATGGGTTAAACCTTATTATACTTGATGTGGATGGTATATCATTATCATTCTATATTTGCAGAGTTTTGCTGGCTATGAATATTCTTAATTATATATCCAGGTTTAGAGTTTTCAAAAAGTTTAGGTTAAAGCACTTAAAGGTATCTATACTTTTCCACTCGTTCCTAATGATATTCTGTTATGTTCAGACATTAGTGAATTTGTACATTTTAATGGTTTCAATAGTACTGTCCTATTAAATTTGTAATATAAATTTGTATATATAATTAAATTGGATCTTCAATTTTCTCTTCTAAACCGTTTAGACATATTACCCTTCAGTAATTACTTTTGTATGTTCTAATTCCAACTTCGACAAAACACTATATATGAAGTTAGTTAGCTATTGTTCATAGTCCTGACTGTTTCTTCCTTATATAGTTTTCACGTAATTGTTAACTTTTGAAATCACTAAATGCTAGATCTTCTACGATATTATTTTAAATATCCTTGTTAGCTATATGATCTAGATATTTCATTTGGGCTTCCAATACCTGCCTGGATAGTTTAGGTTGTACTATCTACATATGGGAGTGAGTATAGTTTATGTTGTGCTATCTACATATGGGAGTGAGCCTAGCATAGAAGTAAAATTACTAGGATTCATTAGTTGCCTGATCAGTATTCCAATGTTAATGAATGTATCAGAACATGAATCACATATGCTGGGGGCTCAGCCTATTTTTACCTGTCCTATACGTGTGTATCAGAACATGAATGACATATGCTAGTGGCTAAGCCTATTTTTACCTAGCCCAAATCAAGGACGTTTCAGCTTCAGATTGAAGTCTAATATTCTATAGTATTAAATATTCCAAATATTCCAAAAAATCTAATATTCTATAGTATTAGATATTCCAAAACCAATGAAGCTAACATAGGCTTTGTATCTAGATAGGAGAGAGAATATTCTAAATCTCATGAAGCTAACATAAGTTTGTATCTGGATGAGACAGGAAATGTGTGAAGTAACAAAGACATGTGTATTAAATATAATAGGGGAAGGATTCCCTCATTATAGAGGATAATCTATGAGAGTTTCTTTGTTTCTGGATAAGACAGTGATGTGTGGAGTAGCATGGACAAGTCTGGATGAAACAGTAATATGTGGAGTGGCATGGGCAAGTGTATTGAACATGGCAAGGTGAGGGTTCACTTTAAAATTAAATGAATTATGTGTAGCTCAGATTGCTTCATATATTAGATCTCCTGGGTGAAGGGAGTTTAATAAATCTATTGTCTTGTTTTCATCAATGAGCACAGAGGTTTTCAATGATTAATTTAAGGGTTTAGTACATTAAAACATAACCCTTAGACTTTTATGTTTTCAATTCCAGTTTAAAAGATGGGACAGATCCTCTTTATTATTTAACCCTCTTGGGTATAAACAGTCCATATAGAAGATCCATTTAGATTCTTCTGTCAGTAGTTTTCTTTCATGATCTCCCCCTCTCCAATTCAAAGGTACCTTTTGTATTCCTATATATTTCAAGGATTTTGTATCTCCATGATGTTTCTCAAAGAAATGGTTATAGAGGGGGGTTTCTTTGTTGAGTTTTTCAATACAAAGAAGATGCTCACGTATTCGGTCCCTTAGTGGCCTGGACATCTGTCCAATGTATTGTAGTCCACAGGTACATTGGAGTAAATAGATAACATTTCTATCCTGACAACGAATTAGATCCTTAATTTTATATCTTTTCGTGTTGTTATTTGATTGGAATTCGGTGGTTTTTACACCGCTTTTACATGCTTTGCATGTATGACATGGGAAAAACCCTCTCACTGTTTTCCCAAATGGATCTTTTATTACAGATGTTTTATTTTCTTTGTGTGCTGGGTGCCAATTTGTTTTTCAAATTGTTGGTCCTTCTGTACCAAAGGTTGGTTTCTGTGGCAGTTTCTCCCCTAGAATGTCGTCGTCTTTGAGTATACTCCAATGTTTTTGGAAGATGTCCTTGATAATTCGGCTGTTTTGGCTATATTCCGTAATTAGAGGTACATTCAGGATTTCTTCCTCATTCCTTTTCGTCTTTTCTTTGTATTTGGTAAGATTTTTTATTATTTGGGCTTGTTCTTCCAATTTGGAGGGATTAGAAAAAATTTTCTTCATCCTGAGAAGCTGTCCTTTTGGAATGTTCCTTTTCCAGTTGGTATGGTGACAGCTTGTTTGGTGGACGTAGTTGTTACTGTCCACCTTTTTGAAGAAAGTTGATGTCTCAATCATCCCTCCCTTTACCTCTATATTCAAGTCTAGATAGGTGAGTGATGTTTGACTCCATTCATACGTGAAGTGCAGATTGGCTTCATTTCTATTCATGACATTAATGGTGTGTTCTAGATCTTCTTGTGACCCTTTCCATATTAGTATAATATAATCAATGCACCGGCGATAAAGAACCAGGTCCGCGCTTGCTGGGCAGGACTCCCAGAAGATCTCTTCCCATTTTGCCATGTATAGGTTGGCATAACTGGGCGCGAACCTGGTTCCCATCGCCGTGCCACAGACTTGTCGGTAAAACTTTCCATTATTGCAAAAGTAGTTATGGTGTAGTATATAATGGATACTATCCAAAATAAAATCGCATTGGTTTGATGGAATTTCCATATCCTTCTCCAAATAAAATCTCACCACTTTCAAACCCTCTTCGTGGGGTATACTGGTGTAAAGAGCGGTTACATCACACGTCACCAAAATAAAGTTGTTCTCCCACGTTAAATCTTCCAAGAGATTAATTATCTGGGTTGAATCCCTTAAATAAGAGGGACGTTCCTTGACATGTTTTTGCAGATGTCTGTCCACATACTCGGACAGATTACTGCTCAAGGATCCTATCCCTGATATTATCGGCCTTCCGGGTGGCTTTCTAAGATCTTTGTGGATCTTTGGGAGATGGTATATAATTGGAGTTCTAGGATATTGTACATTAATATAGTTGTATTCTTTATCATTTAGAATGCCATCTTCCTTAGCTTCCTTCAACAAGTCTGTCAGCTCCTTTCTATATGTGTTGACTGGATTTTCTCTTAACTTTTGATATGTGTTCTCATCACTCAGGGTCCTTTCTGTCTCATCGTTATAGTCTGTCCTGTTCATCACCACAATCCCTCCGCCCTTGTCCGCGGGTTTGATTGTGAGTTTGTGGTTTTGTTCCAATTCCTTGATGGTTTGAAATTGTTTAACAGATAGGTTCTTATTTTTCAGACTTAGCTTCTTCATATTGATGTCATGTATCTCTCTGCACACTATTGTCTCGAAGGTCTCTAATGCAGTCCCTTTATGAGTTAGGGGATAAAATGTAGACTTCGGCTTGAGGTCTGTGTGTTTATAGCAATCTTCTTGTGCTATGTGATCATATTCTTTAAATCCATATCCTATTCTTTCAAGGGCGATTTAAGAAAAAATTTCCTGACAAATTCTTTTGTGCTTACAAAAGTATTAAATTTGTCAAGACTTCTAGATGGTATATAATATGAGTTGTACGATATATACTATACCCAAAAAATCCAAGTGTAGCGTTCTACTATCATCTGCCCAAGATACATAAAAATACATCCAACCCCCCTGGACGCCCGATAGTGGCGGGTATTGATAGCTTGACTGATCATCTCTCAGCATATGTAGACTCTTTCTTACAGAAGCATGTCACCAATTTGCCCTCATTCATTAGAGACTCTATGGATCTATTGAATAAACTGAATAATTTGGGTATTACAAAGACAGATAATAATTTGTGGTGGATAACAAGTGATGTGAGTTCGCTTTATTCTAACATCCCGCATGACAAAGGATTATCAGCTATTCAATCATATCTTGCAACTGACATTTATATGCCGATGAGACAACAACAATTTATTAGTGAAATAATTTATTTTATATTACATCATAATTATTTTTTATATCAGGGTCAGCATTATCTTCAAGTTAAAGGTACGGCCATGGGCACCAGATTCGCACCCATCTTTGCCAATCTGTATATGGGCAAATTTGAGGAGACCCACGTTTATGGGTCTCCTATGGGTGCGAGTCTGGTGTTCTATGGCCGCTACATAGATGATCTTCTTATCCTGTTCAAGGGTACTTATGAGGAGGCTAACATGTTTACTACCTCTCTTAATGTGAATGAATTTGATATGGAATTCACCTCCAACATTCAATTCAATATGATTGAATTTCTGGACCTATTATTGTATTTTTCTGCCACTGGCACAATTATGTCAGAGACTTTCTTTAAAAAGGTGAACTGTAATAGCTTTTTAAATTTTAACAGCAACCACAATACTAGCTGGAAGAAAAACGTGCCATATGGACAGTTTAGACGAATAAGACGCAATTGTAGTACAATTAACAGCTATAAAAGTCTTTGATCTTGAAAGATAGATTCCTAGAAAAAGGTTATCCTTTAGATTTGATCCAAAAAGGATACCTTAGAGCATTACAGGAAACACTGGGTCATCCTAAAAGAAGATGATGTGATCGGCAAAAAACTGACACCTCAACCGAGATTTATATATAGAAAAACCGATAACCTAAAAGGCATACTGGCCCCGACTGTCCTGAAGAACAGAAGAAAGGCTATCACAAACTACCAGGGAAAAGCAATCAAAGGCTTCTTCCCGTGCCCGAACTGCAAGGCCTGTAGGAGTGGAGTCAAAACGAACAAATTCTTTGGACATAACAAGAGGGATGAACACAAGATACAAGACCTCATCAGGTGTCAAGATAAGGGAGTCATCTACATAATATTCTGCCCATGCGGCCTACAATATGTAGGACAAACTTCAAGAACACTAAAAGACAGAATAAGGGAGCATATATTATGCATTGAAAAACTGGATAAAGACACGCCACTGTATAGACACTTCTCCATAACCCATAAAGGTAATATAAAAGACTTTAAATTCTTCGGGATACAAAAGATAGAGAAAAACTGGCGAGGAGGAAACTACGAGAAGAAACTGCTATTCAATGAATCCAAATGGATCTTTACATTGGATTGCCTTTTCCCCAAGGGACTAAATCACAAAGAGGATCTGTCACACTTGCTGTCTTTACGAAAAGACTAGACAGCAAATGCTACTCCTTATAGATGATGCATAAAATGAATTTACCATTAAATATCCTTATCAAGCAAAAGCATACCAATAAAAGCATGTGTTTTCACACTAGCTGGATTGCACGCTCTAGATTGATAGAACAGAAGACAGAATCCGCCATATTAGGTCCCCAGATATTCATCAATAGATTGAAGAAATTGAGAAATAGGAGTCCTTTCCTTCTCCATTCTTCTCTGAGGAAAATATATAACTAACTAAACTCCCTTCCTAAGCACCTAGAATACAAAATACAATATACACCGGAGAGGTTCTCTCCCTGAAGTACACCAGCAAAAACCATTCTCTCCTCCATGTACAAATAATTTAAATAAAGACGTCCAAATTACTGCAGACAAGCGACTTTAACTATCAACATTCATTTATGTCAACTCCAATAGGTTTAACAACCTCTTTAAACTAATGCAAGACCTGACCCCCACACGCTTCCTAAAAAGCCTCTTTATTATATGCAAAACCCAATCCTTATTTCATATATTCTTTTACATCCACGGAACAAATTCTAAGTAAACCCCGCATTTTCAACATGTGACTTATTCACACAAATTTCTATATTTGTGATATGTACATATATAACTTTTAGAGAATTTTTAGAGAATTTTCAGAGAACTTTTAACAACTCTAAATGCCCTTGAAGAGATTTTTTACATATTTTACGATTTTTTATGATATTTTACAGTTTTAAATCCCTAGGTATTTGTGAAATACGCACCGATCATAGCACATACAATAATCAGCATCTACACATATACGTTAAGGCTGTTTTGTATATATGCATTAAAGAATCAAACACTGGCTTATATAGACACAATTAGGACAACGATGGACCCCTAACCCATTATATAGTCATGCAGGCCATATAGAAAGGGTCCAGACAAGACTAAGGTTCCAAATTAGATAAACAACCTATTATTGTATTTTTCTGCCACTGGCACAATTATGTCAGAGACTTTCTTTAAAAAGGTGAACTGTAATAGCTTTTTAAATTTTAACAGCAACCACTATACTAGCTGGAAGAAAAACGTGCCATATGGACAGTTTAGACGAATAAGACGCAATTGTAGTACAATTAACAGCTATAAAAGTCTTTGATCTTGAAAGATAGATTCCTAGAAAAAGGTTATCCTTTAGATTTGATCCAAAAAGGATACCTTAGAGCATTACAGGACGACAGGAATACTTAACTATTACAAGATAAGAGGAAAAAGAAGGCAAAAGAAAAATCCTCAGATGATTATATTAAGACACCGGTATTTGTCACTGGTTACAATAGCCACCATCGTGAAATTAATCAAATTATATTAAGACATTGGCCCATCATCTGTGATGATCCACATCTTAAAAAGTACATCCCTCCTAAACCAAGAATTGTATATAGAAGGGCGCCTACTCTTAAAAATAAATTGGCCCCCAGTAAGATAGTGAGAGATAAGGTGATCTGTTCCAACCATCGGCTTAAATAGAACCTTTTTGGGGAATTTTACCCCTCAGAGTGGGGTCTTCAAATGTATGAAGCGGAAATGTAATATGTGTAGAGTCATTAGAAGTGGAACTAATACATTCTTATCTAATCAGACAGGAGAACAATATAAGATCACCAAGAGGCTATCTTGTGAATCTACTTATGTAATATACTTAGTAAACTGCTCCTGTGGGGCTCAGTATGTAGGGCGCACTAGTCGTACCATCAAGAAACATTGAAGTGAACACACTTACAATATTAAAAGGAAATTACTAAAACATAGTCTTTCAAGACACATTACATTAAACCATGTTGTCTATCAGTTATTTGGTAGTAACAATGGCTGTATCAACAGTTATTTGTTAAAAACCATTTGTGCTAATGCCCACTACATATTTACACTTCCTTTACAGACAATTATATTTTATATATTATTATTAATTAGAATCTATGTTTATGGTTGCCATAACAACAAAGTTTCTGATAAAATATCATTTATTCTATTATGATATTCAATATTTGGTATTAATGCCCAAATTAAAAGTTCAAGGTTAAAGACTGCTGGTGCTAACACTAATCACAGATCTATATACTATTTATAGATATCTATATTCCATATGTGTTTATTAATTAGAAATGAAGTCTATTACTGCCATAATAACAACGTCATTGGCAACTACTTTTTATCCGCTTATGACAATTTGATCATGATTTTGCATTTAATTACTCGAGGTGCATCACACAAAGAATTGAGTTTGGGAATTATAAACACAATTAATTGTTGAGACAGCTATACATCTGACAGCTCTCATACTTTCACTACCGCTATAGTAGATCGACACACCTCCAGTGACGATAGCTGTGACGACTGGTTGACATTATCTGTCAGCATTGGCCTGCTCGCTACAGCCTAGATGTATGAACACACCCCTAATGATGACATCCTACGAACGGCTCAATATATAACCTAATGAAAACATACAGCGGTATTGAGTGACAGGTTATGGATACTACATACTCAGTTTTTGTATACACCCACAATGATGATACTTTCTGACCGGTACGGCACATAAACCTTTGATAGTACGTTGTGCTATTGATCGACAGATCACTTTTAACGCATGCGCAGTAGAAAATAGGGGACGCCAATATAATTTAATGGACGCCATTTAACCACAGTAATATGTATAATATAACAGGAATTAAACCAAGTAAGTCTTAAGAGTGTTAACTTTTTGAGAGCATGTTTGTCTTTTTGGGCATTATGTTAGCCACTTATCTCCAAAAGGGAACATATATAAATGATATCAGTCATATTTGAACTATATAATCACCTATGAAATAACAAATGAAATGTAAAAAATATCATCATGAAGCCACTTCTTATATTTATTATAGCAAATAGACCATAACCATATGTGATTTTATGAAATGATATTATGTGTATCTTAATGAATTTGCATCAATTTGTTATTAGGTTTTGAAATGTTTTGTTACATATTTTAATTGAATGCTGATAGGCTCTCACATGAGGGAGTTGTTCATAGCCACCCCCTTACAAATGTGGCCAATGAAGTTGATACAATTGTTTGGTGTATATATAGCAAGTGTTTTTTGTCATTTTTTATAAGCCTGATGAAACAGCTTGTTGCTGAGAAACGCGTCGCTTATTTTTAATTATTTTAAGTAAAGTTTGTTACTTTTTATAAAAAACACTTGCTACACTGTATTCTTTGGATCAATATTCTTTTGACCCACTGGACATCCTGGAACTCTGACAAATGCTGTTTGCCTTGTTAAAGTCTGTTGGGTGACTGTATTGATCCCTTCTTGCCTATCATCATTGGAGATGCTACACCAAATGTGAGTATATATCATACCACTCATATTATATACTCCTGGGTCCAAACTGTACTAGGCCATATAGGCACCTTTGTGTCTTCTTGTATTTCCACACTACAGATTATTTTTTTCTCCCAAGAGGTTGGTCTGCTGGGTGACTGTTATAGATCCCAGACTGCTCCCACGGCACTATTTGGAGTGCTTCAATACATGTGAGTGTAATTTTGCACATCTTTATCATACACACCTTTTGGAACAAACAAGATTGGGCCATGTGGCGCATCTGTCTCTTTTCTTGTCTCTAGATTGCCATCCTGGGATCCAGGCCGGGTCCTCTACAGATTGCTGCCTACATCTCTTATCAACTTTACATTAAGAGACTCTTATCTATCCTTAGAATAGTGTGAAATCAATTGTTTTTGGATAATATTGTATCTCATTATAACATACATAACAAGATTATTGTTAACATAATTGTTTCCTTTACACACCATTTTATTGTAGATTTGGTTCTCATTTATGCCGGTCAATATCTAGGCATTAGCTCTTATTGTTGCTAGCAATTGTTCTAACAAATTGTTCACCTGTACTGTATATCCTTTTAAGGGTGCCCCCTATCTAGTAGAACACCTAACACCCTAACATGAACCCCGAGTCTAAACACCCCTAATATTACACTTATTAACCCCTAATCTGCCACCCCCGACATCGTCGCCACCTACATTATATTATTAACCCCTAATCTGCCGCTCCGGAACCACGGCCACCTACATTATACTTATGAACCCCTAATCTGATGCCCCCAACATCGCCGAACCCTACATTTTATTTATTAACCCCTAATCTGCCCCCCCAACGTCGCCACAACTATATTAAATTTATTAACCCCTAATCTGCCGCCACCAATGTCGCCGCCACTATAATAAATTTATTAACCCCTAAACCTAAGTCTAACCCTAACACCCCCCCTAACTTAAATGTAATTTAAATACATCTAAATTAATTTACTATAATTAACTAAATTATTCCTATTTAAAACTAAATACTTACCTGTAAAATAAACCCTAAGCTAGCTACAATATAACTAATAGTTACATTGTAGCCATTTTAGGGTTTATTTTTATTTTACAGGCAACTTTGTATTTATTTTAACTAGGTAGAATAGTTATTAAATCGTTATTAACTATTTAATAACTACCTAGTTAAAATAAGTACAAATTTACCTGTAAAATAAACCCTAACCTAAGTTACAATTACACCTAACACTACACTATAATTAAATTAATTACCTAAATTAACTACAATTAATTACAATTAAATTAAATAAACTAAATTACAAAAAAACCCACTAAATTACAGAAAATAAAAAAGAAATTACAAATTTTTAAGCTAATTACACCTAATCTAATCCCCCTAATAAAATAAAATAGATGGCGTCCCTTAAATTACGATTTGCTGATAGAATCCTATCAACCAATCGGAATTAAGGTAGGAAAAATCCTATTTGCTGATGCAATCAGCCAATATAATTAAAGTTCAATCCTATTGGCTGATCCAATCAGCCAATAGGATTGAGCTCGCATTCTATTGGCTGTTCCAATCAGCCAATAGAATGCAAGCTCAATTCTATTGGCTGATTGCATCAGCCAATTGGAGTTTTCCTACTTTAATTCAGATTGGCTGATAGGATTCTATCAGCCAATCGGAATTGAAGGGACGCCATCTTGGATGACATCACTTAAAGGAACCTTCATTCTTCAGTCGCCGTCGGATGGAAGAGGATGCTCCACGTCGGATGTCTTCAAGATGGACCCGCTACACTATGGATGGAAGAAGGTAGAAGATGCCTCTTCTGGCCGGATCGGGTGAAGACTTCTGCCCTTCTGGAGGTCCACTTGTGCCCGGCTGGGTGAAGAAGTCTCAAGGTAGGGTGATCTTCAAGGGGGTAGTGTTAGGTTTTATTAAGGGGGGATTGGGTGGGTTTTAGAGTAGGGTTGGGTGTGTGGGTGGTGGGTTTTAATGTTGGGGGGGTATTGTATTTTTTTTTACAGGTAAAAGAGCTGATTACTTTGGGGCAATGCACAGCAAAAAGCCCTTTTAAGGGCTATTTGTAATTTAGTATAGGGTAGGGATTTTTATTATTTTGGGGGACTTTTTTATTTTATTAGGGGGATTAGATTAGGTGTAATTAGCTTAAAAATTTGTAATTTCTTTTTTTTTTAAATTGTTACAAAGTACACTAACACTCATAAACTACCTATTAACCCCTAAACCGCCACCCTCCCGCATCGCAAACAATATATAAAACTTATTAACCCCTAATCTGCTGCCCACCCACATCGCGACTATTAAATAAATCTATTAACCTCTTATCCGCCGCTCCCCGACACTGCTGACACTAAATAAAACTATTAATCCCTAAACCGCCGGCCCCCCACCTCGCCAACACTATAATAAAGTATTAACCCCTAAACCTCCAGCCCCCACATCGTAACTTCTAAACTAAATCTATTAACCCCTAAATCTCCAGCCCCCCACATCATAACTACTAAACTAAACCTATTAACCCCTAAACCGCTGGCCCCCCACATCGCAAAACACTAAATTAAACTATTAACTCCTAAACCTAACACCCCCTAACTTTAAATTAAAATTACAATATTACTATCTTTAAATAAATAAAAACTTACCTGTGAAATAAATTAAAAAAAACTAAGTTTAAACTATAAATTAACCTTACATAACTATTCTAATAAAATAAAAAACTAACAATTAAAAATCCTAAATTACATGATTAAAAAAATTAATACTATGAAAATTTTTTAAAAAATCTAAGATTACAAAAAATAATAAACACTAAAATTACGAAAAATAAAAAACTCTAAGGTTACAAAAAATAATAAACGAAATTATCAAAAATAAAAACAATAACACCTAATCTAATAGCCCTATAAAAAGCCCCCCCAAAATAAAAATACCCCCTAACCTACAATAAGCTACCAATAGCCCTTAAAAGGGCCTTTTGTAGGGCATTGCCCTAAGTTAAACAGCTCTTTTACCTAGAAAAAAATACAAAGTCCCCCCAACAGTAAAACCCATCACCCAACCAACCCCCCAAAATAAAAATCCTAAATCTAAAAAAATGCTAAACTACCCATTGCCCCTAAAGAGGCATTTGTATGGGCATTGCCCTTAAAAGGGCATTCAGTTCTTTTACACTGCCCTTAAAAGGGCATTCAGCTCTTTTACACTGCCCATTAAAGTCATAATCTAAAAAAAAAAACACTCCAAAAAATAAATCTAACATTAACCCCAGAAAAACAAAATTTATGCTTACCTGATAAATGTATTTAATTTTTTGACACAATGAGTCCACGGATCATCTTAATTACTAATGGGATATTCACCTCCTGGTCAGCAGGAGGCGGCAAAGAGCACCACAGCAGAGCTGTTAAATAGCTCCTCCCCTCCCTCCCACTCCAGTCATTCGACCGAAGTTAGGAAGAGAAAGAAAAAGCCAAGGTTCAGAGGTGTCTGAAGTTTAAAATACCCAACAATCTGTCTTACGAGAACAGGGCAGGCCGTGGACTCATCGTGTCAAAAAAGAAATACATTTATCAGGTAAGCATAAATTTTGTTTTCTTTGTAATGACATGATGAGTCCACGGGTCATCTTAATTACTAATGGGAGCCAATACCAAAGCTAGAGTACACAGATGATACGGGAGGTACAAGACAGGGAACCTAAACGGAAGGCCCCACTGCTTGAGAACCTTTCTCCCAAAAACGGCCTCAGCTGAGGCAAGAGAGTAAAATTAGCAAAACTTAGAAAAAGTGCAAAGAAAGGATCAAGTTGCAGTCTTTTAAATCTATCCACAGAAACTTTAGAACATGAGGAAGCAACAGCCCTCGTGGAAAGAGCCATAACCCTCTCGGGAAGCAGCTGTTCAGCAGATTCATAAACAAATCGCATGATACTCTTCAACAAAAGGAAAGAGAAGCAGCCGAAGCTTTCTGTCCCTTACGGTTTCCAGAGAAAAATCACAAACAAAGAAGACTGACAAAAGTCTTTAGTAGCCTGTAAAACCTTAAAGCACGGACCACGTCCAAATTGTGCAGAAGTCGTTCTTCTTGAGAAAAAGGAATAGGACACAAAGAAGGAACGACAATCTCCTGATTAATGTTCCAATCAGAAACCACCTTAGGACATAAAAACTACCTTATCTGAATGGAAAATAAGATAAAGAGACTCATACTGCAATGCCGAGAGCTCTGACACTCTACGAGAGGAAGAAATATCAACAAGAAATAAAACCTTCTAAGATAACTCAATATCAATGGACTGCATAGGCTCCAAAGGAGCCCCTTGAAAAACTTTGAGAACTAAATCAAGACTCCATGGAGGAGTAACTGAATTGAACACAGGCCTGATCCTGATCAAGGTCTGACAAAAAGATTGTACATCTGGGGACTCTGCCAGACCCTTGTGAAGCAAAATAAATAAGGACGGAATTGACCCTTTAGGGAGCTTGTCAATAAAACCTTTCTCCAAACCCCTTTGTAGAAAAGACAAAATTCTAGGAATCCTAGCTCTACTTCATGAATAGCCCTCAGATTCTCACCAATAGAGATATTCACACCATATCTTATGGTAAATCTTTCTAGATATCGGCTTATTTTTTATTTTTATTTTTTATTTTTATTATTTTTTATTCTCACTTCCAATCATGGTCACATTTTTGCTCTGTCTGCCATCATGGATACATACCACTTGCACACTCATCTGGATAATTGTTACACTTGTTTTTTCCTTTTTTTTCTCCTCTTTTTTCTCCCATTTTTTCTACAATTTTATGTGGTTCACAATTATACATTTTTATTATCAAGTTTTCTCCTCTTTTCGCTTCTGATTTAATTGGTACATTATTGTTTCACTCAGACACTTGATGATTGATATTGGTTTTTGAACTTATATTTTACACCCAGCACTTCTTCACAACATCTTTGGAGGATATATCACATTTGACTTTGTCTCAGAGACTTTTTAATATTATTATCTTTTATTCATTGGATTTATCATTTGGACCCCACATACCTTTTTGATCATGTTTTTTCAATCACATCTCAGGGTTTTTTCTTTGTTGTGAACACTATTAGATTTGTATGGTGTTTTTATTGGATTTGATTTATCATCGCATTCATCACCAAGTTATAGTCATGGATCCATGTACTTAAAGGGATAATCTAGTCAGAAATAAACATTTATGATTCAGATAGAGCAGGCAATTTTAAGCACATTTCTAATTTACTCCTATTATCAATTTTTCTTTGTTCTCTTGGTACCTTTATTTTAAAAAGCTGGAAAGTAATTTTAGGAGCCAGCCCATTTTTGGCTCGGCACCAGGGTAGCGCTTGCTGATTGGATAGTTACATTTAGCAACCAATCAGCAAGTGCTACCCAGGTGCTGAACGAAAAATTGGCCAGCTTCTAAGCTTAGAATCCTGCTTTTTTAAATGAAGATACCAAGAGAATGAAGAAAAAATTATAATAGGAGTAAATTAGAAATTTGCTTAAAATTGCATGCTCTATCTGAATCACAAAAGTTTATTTTTGACTATACTATCCCTTTAATCTCTTGTATACATTGTTATAATATTGTTATATCTCTCTTATGTATTAAATATTTTTAACCAATTTTATAATATTTATAAGTCGTATATATTTGTGCCTTTTAAGCTTCTAGCGCTTACTCTCACCTTTTATTGTAACACTGCAGAACTGTTAGGGGGTATATTAGTAATTCATTGGGGAGGCTTGGACTTCCCTTCTACACGTGTGACCTGGAGAATCTAAAACTCTGCTAAGAGGTTTACATGTCTATAATAAATACTTCCCTAACCCTCTCTTAAAGTACACAATCTATTGAGGCTACATTAAAAGTAAAATCTTGCAGAGCACCTCTAATCTCTGCCTACCTCCCAGACAAGGCAAAGAACAACTGGGAGGGGAAGTAGGAGGGATAGTTGAATGCTCTGTTTGGGGTGTCTTTCTCTTCTCCTGGTGGCCAAGTGATGTATTCCTATATGTAAAAATCAGATTTCAAAGACTCTCACTACAATTAGAAAGAAATGTGTTCTACTTCCTGACTAAATCTTACTACCCCTTTTTCCCATTATGAATCTCTTTTTTTTCCCTTTATAACATCAATATTTCTCTTACCAATTGGTCCCCAGGGCTCCCCATCTTGTTTTCCATCTCCCCTCTGGGACTCAGAGCTTAGACTGATTTCAGCAGAAAGATGTTCTGTGCTCATGAAACTGTGTCTGCAGGGCAGGAAGAACACTGTTAAAAGCAATGTAGAGGAGTATATAGGAAATAAGCATGCCAAAAAGTTCAGAACTATGCATAGCTCCCCATAATAAGAAAGATTATGCCCCTGATCCTAGCAAATAATTGGATTGGTAGTCTGTAGGTACATGAAGGGCAATAGAGTCTGAGGATCCTTCTGGCAATGAAGGTATCACTCTGACCTGTGGGTGGAGGTATGCCTCTTACCTCCTGTATAGCATGGCTTTAACTGATGACTCATTATCATTAAGATTTCCCATCGAGGGCCACTGGGTTCCCAGAGGGGCCCCGATACTCGAAGTGAACTGTTTGATGGGGGCAGTTTCTGAGGGAAGGAGTCCAGTGCTGGAAGCACACAGAGAGAGAGAGAGAGCACACTCAGTTGTGCAGCACTGCTGGGATTAACAATTTCACTTATAGGCAGTAACATACCAAGTATGAGATGGATATAGATGGCTGTACAGGTGGGTGCCTGCATAATGAATGGCTGAGGGGGGGTGTCCTGTTAACTAATGTATTTTATAAATATGCTATGACAAATGTTTATCTATGTCTTGTTTTCACAGTTAATAATGGGTTGTGTGTTCTATAACGTGCTGTGGATAACTAGTTTACAGGTGAGTGTACTGTAAGTTTTAAGGAAGTGGCTATGGGGGTTTTGGAGCCCATTCTGAATATGAATGCTGTGTTTAATTGCTCAGTGTGTATGAGACTTAATTTTGTCTATTTTTAATTTCTTTAAGGTATATTTTGTGAGTAAGTAACCTGGTAGCCTACTCCGTAAGTGTTGCCTTGTGAGTAGATTCACTAAGGCCTAGTTTCCATTGCTGTTGCAAACTGTGTAAACTGGTGGTAACAAGTATCTCCATTAAAGGCTATGAAGATGTTTCATGTTACCACCAGTTTACACAGTTCTTAACACAGTCTGCTTAGTGAATGTGTGTCCTGAAATTTCTGCAATATTTTGCTCTGTGAGCAGATGCCATGTGAGTAATTTCTGTGATATTTTGCTCTGTGAGTGGATGCACTGTGGGTAATTTCTGTGATAGCTTGCTCTGTGAGTGGCTGAACTGTGGGTAATTTCTGTGATAGTTTGCTATGTGAGTGAATGCCATGTGGGTAATTTCTGTGATAACTAGCTATGTGAGTGGATGCCCTGTGGGTAATATTTGTGATATCGTGCTCTGTGAGTGGATGCCCTGTGGGTAATGTCTGTGATATTTTGCTATGTGAGTGAAAGCCATGTGGCTTATTTACATGGGGTTTTTTGCTATGTGAGTGGATGCCCTGTGGGTAATATCTGTGATATCTTTCTCTGTGACTGGATGCCCTGTGGGTAATTTCTGATAGCTTTCTCTGTGAGTGGCTGAACCGCGGGTAATTTCTGTGATAGCTTGCTCTGTGAGCGGATGCACTGTAGGTAACTTCTGTGATATTTTGCTATGTGAGTGAATGTCATGTGGGTAATTTCTGTGATAGCTTGCTCTGTGAGTGGATGCCCTATGGGTAATATCTCTGATATCATGCTCTGTGAGTGGATGCCCTATGGGTAATATCTCTGATATCATGCTCTGTGAGTAGATGCCCTGTGTGTAATTTCTGTGATAGCTTTCTCTGTGAGTGGCTGCACCGTGGGTAATTTCTGTGATAGCTTGCTCTGTGAGCGGATGCACTGTAGGTAACTTCTGTGATATTTTGCTATGTGAGTGGATGTCATGTGGGTAATTTCTGTGATAGCTTGCTCTGTGCGTGGATGCCCTATGGGTAATATCTGTGATATCGTGCTCTGTGAGTGGATGCCCTGTGGGTAATTTCTGTGATAGCCTACTCTGTGAGTGGATGCACTGTGGGTAATATCTATGATAGCTTACTCTGTAAATGGATGCCCTGTGGATAATTTCTGTTATATTTTGCTCTGTTAGTGGATGCCCTGTGGGTAATTTCTGAGATATTTTGCTCTGTGAGTGGATGCCCTGTGGGTAATTTCTGTGATGTTTTGCTCTGTGAGTGGATGCCCTGTAGGTAATTTCTGTGAGTGGATGCCCTGTGGGTTATTTATGTGATTTTTTTGCCCTGTGAGTGGATTACTCATAGGTAGATCTTTTTTTGTGGTTGGATGTTGTCTGTGAATACTGGTATGAAAGTTGCTCTTAACTCACAGCTGTTCCTGCAGTTCCAGGATCACCCCCTCTAACTGACGTTTTTCCTGCAAGCTTTGCTCCGCCTGCTCATTAATCCTCTGTGTCAGACGCTTGTTCTCAGCCTCCAGGTTCTTTAACTGAGACTCTCGCAGGCGAACTAGCTCCTCTAGATACCCCTGAAAGAGACAGAGGTGCAGTAATTGGTAGATCAAAAAATAGCCTGCCAAGTAAAGAAGAGTGCTATAAAGTACAGTAGAACTCAGTGACAGTCATATGGGACAGCAACCACATAGTGACAGATAAGCGTCACACTGATAACAGAATTGTAAGTACAGAGCCATAGTGGATGAAACAGTGACTGACAACAGGTAACTGGGAGCCAAGGGATATAGTGATTGATAACTGCATGGCAAGATATCTGGCAGCCAGCAGAAGTGATTATTAATAACGGAAAAGCAAGGAACATGTCAATAAACTGGTTGCCATGCACACTCAGGTACTGATACAATGATAACTGGATAGGGCAATGACCATAAGGTAACTGGTTGTATCTGGATCTCAATAATAGTGTTAGAGGGACACAGTTATAACTGAATAACAAGGACACAATGACAGCCAAGTTATAGGCGATAACTGGATGTCAAGAACTGAGAGTCAAAGTAGAAAGTGTTAAGCAGATAGCAGGGACATAAACACAGTCAGATTATACTGGAAGGAAAGATTTCCACTCAGGCAATACACTTATAACTGTTTGGAAAGGACATAGGGACTGTTAAGGGAAGCAGTGATAAGTTACAGTAACAGAAGGTGGTTAGTGAACCTGAGAGAATAAAGATGCATCTCAAGTTAGAAAAAACATAACCCATGTTAAAGAGACATTGGGGCCGAATTATCATTGTGCGGACGGACATAATCCGCTGTAGCAGATCATGTCTTAAGACCGCTGCTTCTTAACTCCAGTTTCCGGCGAGCCTAAAAGCACGCGCGGAAACAGCAGCATACAGTTCATACAGAGCTTTATATATATATATATAAAGCTTATGTCTTTAACAATTTATTAGCTAATAATTTGTTAAAGACATAAGCTGTGTCATTATTTAAACCTATGGATACCTACTGACATCAGCTACCTAATGAAACCAAAGAGTGCTATCCTATATGCTGATATATATATATATATTAAAGTGATGGTAAATTTTACATTTATTAAAATCAGAACCTAAATCTATGTAATTTTTTTACATATACCTTCATTCATTGAGTGTATTTGCAGTTGCGATAAAACAAGTATTTTATTCCTTTATATTTCTTTTTACTATATTCCCCTCCGGCCGCCCACTTCAAAACTAATTTTTTTTTAATGAGATGAAATTTTCACCTCTTATCCAACAGGCATGCGCTCTGATCTGCTGTAAATCCTTAGAGCCGATAGTCCTAATGCATTGCTGTCTACGTAGAGAGCGGGTAAGACCGCTCTCTACGTCACTACACTACAAAAACAGAAGAGAAACTAGACGGAGAATACCATGAAAAATTTAATTTATGAGAATTTTGGTAAGGAAAAGAAAAATGACAATTTTCAGAGTAAAATCATGAAGAATAAATAATAAACTATGCATACTATGCATCATTTATTACGGAATTTAATTTTGACTTACTGTCCATTTAGGTAAAAAAGTGAAACTACCAAAAAAATATCTATCACATAAAATATTGGGTTATTTAGAAGAGAAACATATGATGTTGTTTGGTTGGTTGTTGTTTTTTTTTTAAACAAAGCAGTAAATAAATAAATACTAGTACAATATTCCTTTTCAATCCTTGGAGCATATTTAGTGACTTGTGATGAATAACTGCGCACATTTTGTATTTTTGTGAATAGGTTCCATAAAAGCCACTTTGATTTTAGTGAATGCCAGTGTGATATTTGTAAGGACACAATTACAACTGGTACAACGTGACAAATGGACAGCAAGTCATAGTACTAATAACAGAATAGTACAATAACAAGCAGTAGGGTTATGGGGAAAGGATAAGCACAATGTGATAACGAGTTGACAAGGGAAACATGACTGAAGACAAACATAAAGGTAACAAGGAGAGTGCCAGCAGGGGGCAGCATACACACAAAGAAGGCACAGAACAAAGTCAGCAGCAGGGAAACGTCTAAGAGTGACTTGCAAAACATAAAGATATGCAGGAACCTGGCACAGGTGACATAATGGCTACAGACAGTGTATGTAGAACCGAGATGTTGTTCAGTGTGTACAAAAGAGTCCTGTAGGCTGGGATTTTCACTCTTGTTCACATACAAAGAGGCCTCACTAATTGAAATGGAATTTAAGTATTTTGAAATGTATCTTTACCAATAGCTTGATGGAATGGGATTATCTTTTTGCAGCTTTGTTTGCTCCAATCTACCCTGGGAATGTTCACATATTATAAGTGTATCTGATTTTTTACAACATAAAATAATGTAGTAGAATATCAAAAGTAAAGAAATATGTAGTGCAGGACTAGATACATATTAAAGGGACAGTCTAGTCCAAAATAAACGTTCATCATTCGGATAGGGCATGTAATATTAAACAATTTTCAAATTTACTTTTATCACCAATTTTGCTTTGTTCTCTTGGTATTCTTAGTTGAAAGCGAAACCTAGGAGGTTCATATGCTAATTTCTTAGACCTTGAAGGCAGCCTCTTTTCAGAATGCAATTTAACAGTGTTTCACCACTAGAGGGTGTTAGTTCATGTGTTTCATATAGATAACACTGTGCTCATGCATGTGAAGTTACCTGGGAGCCAGCACTGATTGGCTACAATGCAAGTCTGTCAAAATAATTGAAATAAAGGGGCAGTTTGCAGAGGCTTCTATACAAGATAATCACAGAGGTAAAAAGTATATTAATATAATTGTGTTGGTTATGCAAAACTAAGGAAATGGGTAATAAAGGGATTATCTATCTTTTAAAACAATAACATTTTTGGTGTATACTGTTTCTTTAAACACAGATAGCTCCCTCCCAAGAGATGTAATTAATTGTTTGTGTTAGAGTTTACCTTGGTAAAACTTAAAGGGACACTAAACCCACATTTTTTCTTTCAAGATTCATATAGAGCATGCAATTTAAGCAACTTTCTAATTTACTCCTATTATCAATTTTTCTTCGCTCTCTTAATATCTTTATTTAAAAAGCAGGAATGTGATGCATAGGAGACGGCTCATTTTTGGTTGAGAACCTGGGTTATGCTTGCTTATTGGTGGGTAAATGTAAGCCTCCAATAAGCAAGGGCTATCCATGGTGCTGAACCTAAAATGGGCTGGCTGCTAAGATTTACATTCCTGCTTTTAAAATAAAGATAGCAAGAGAACGAAGAAAAATTGATAATAGGAGTAAATTAGAAAGTTGCTTAAAATGCCATGTTCTATCTGAATCCTGAAAGAAAAAAATTTGGGTTCAGTGTCCCTGGGCTTTAGTTTCAAGGGCACTCCTATAATTTAGAAGCTTGCTACAGAATTAGTTAAAGGGACATAAAACCTAAAAAAAAATATTTTATGATTCAGATAGAACGTACAGTTTTAAACAACTCTCCAATTTACTTCTATTATCATTTTTTTTCTTGCTATCTTTAGTTGAAAAGCAGGAAGGTAAATTCAAGAGTGTGCACGTGTCTGCAGCATTATATGGCAGCAGTTTTGCAACAGTTATACACGAGATGGCATGTGTGCTCCTGACATGTGTACACTACCTATCTAGATATCTCTTCAACAAAGAATAACATGAGAAGTACGTAAATATGATTATAGAAGTAAATTGTGGAAACTTTTTAAAAATTGTGTTCTCTATCTGAATCATGAAAGAAAAATGTTGGTGTGTAAAATCCTTTACAACATCCAAAGCACAATTGCTATTACCGATTTAACTATTTAAGTCTTTATATATTGTATTAGTGATCCCGGTGCCAAGGATCGAACAATCAAGGCCTTGAGCGGCGGCTCATCCTGAGGCAGCCCCCCCAATAACCAGGGTTGTACTGGTATTATTGGATTATTCTTTATAAAGGACACCCGTTGCAGCGCATATAGCGGAGGTCTTATAACATCTGAGATCTCATGCGGACCTATTACAGCGCCTGGACGGCTATTTTCTGAAACTGGAATGGCACTGGAATTCACAGAATGGCCTCAGAATATATGCTGTTTAGAATAGATAATGAGCTCACCTCCTCAAGCACACCAGAGAGGTCAACACAATGCAGCGATGGAGCATTGTCTGATATGTACCGGCTGCATATCATGCCCAGAGAACAAACTCAAAAACACCCCGATATCATTACAGACCACTGTTCTCTAAAACAACATATGCTTTACAGTAAAGCTCATGATAGATACTTCAACAACTTGTGAGATGGCTGCTGCCAGCAAAAAAGATGGCGCCTCTACCCCTCAACCGTCATCAAACCAGGATTGCAACATTAATACTTACCCATTACAACATATAAACCATGGCAAGTCGCTTACATCATTACTACATGCAGATGAAGGGTTACCTCCAATAACGACACCACCTGATAATGGTCCACTCTCACCTATACTACAGGATTCACCATGGACTTGCGACAGGCACAGGTCAGTGACTGGAGCCATGCCACCGCACATCACAAGCCAACTGTATGTCCCATAGACACAATTATAATGCCTGACTACCTGCCAAATGGCTGTCTAGCAATAAGTCTAACTTTGTATTATCCTTTTCTATGCTATGTAGGATCTGCTTTCTTGGTTTACTCCTCAAATCCTATTATAACAAATGTGAAGGAAGCCTTTCAGTCGGGAATGGGCTAAAGAGAATTCATGATTAGTGTCTAGTTATGGTAGCTCTAATTATTGAAGTTTATCTGCATGATTGAAAAGTTTTACTTTCTACTTTATCTGAGACGAAAGGTGGTTCATACATGAACTATATGGTGTTAACTGGTATTCTTTACTTGTAATAGTTATTTATAAAGAGCTTAACTGTGGGACTAGAGAGGGTTATTTTGAGCTAACTTTAATATTTGCAGTTTATGTTCAATTTTTATGGAATATATTCTCTTTTTTTAACCTGCATTTTGTAAAATCTAGGGATATAAGATAGTATCACTACAATCAATCAGTAATTTACTATCTCCCACAAAAACAACCTAGAATTATTCTTGAAGCAGGGCTACATTTTTTGTTGTTTTTTGTTAGTCCTGCCACTTAAATAGCATATATGTACTATTACTCATTAAATTCATGAACTGCGGTTAGCGGCTGAAGCTGTAGGCAGAAATTGGATTTTGGTATACATCTAAAATGCCATTAGCTAATATATTGAATAGGATTATTCAAGATTTAAATGTTTACCCCTATGTTCTTTTATTTCATTTATAAGAAACTATGTTTACTTGCATATCTGTATTTGGACCTATCTTTTCTCACTAGATACATAAAAGTAGTAGCAACCATTAAGGTTACCAACAACCTACTTAAAACAAAATCCAAAGGCCACTTCTCTCTGCTTATCCTCCTTGATCTGTCTGCAACCTTTGATACTGTTGACCACCCTCTTTTGCTCCAAACTTTCCAATCCTTCGGCATTTGCAACAAAGCTTTCTCGTGTTTATCTTCTTACCTGTCTAACCGTACCTTTAGTGTACCCTTCTCTGGGGCTTCCTCTGCCCCGTTACCACTTTCTGTTGGGGTACCGCAAGGCTCTGTCCTCTGTCCCCTTCTCTTCTCAATCTACATGTCATCATTAGGTTCCCTAATAAAGTCCCATGGGTTTCAATATCATTTGTATGCCGACAACACTCAAATCTACATCTCTGCTCCAGACCTATCTCCTTCCTTCCTAACCTGTGTCACTAGCTGTTTTTCTCATATCTCTTCATGTATGTCCTCTCATTACCTTAAGCAAAATCTCTCCAAAACTGAGCTCCTTATTTCCCCCCCTTCTTCTAAAATCTCCACCCCCCATCTCTCTAGAACTGTAGACAACTCCATCATTACCTCTACCTTGCATGCCCTATGTCTTGGGGTCACACTTGACTCAGATCTTTCTTTCACTCCTCACATACAGGCCTTGGCTAAATCCTGCCATTTTCACCTTAAAAACATCTCTAAAATTAGACATTTCCTTACACAAGACACAACTAATATTTTAATCCACTCTCTCATCCTTTCATGCCTCGACTACTGTAACTCCGTCGTCTCTGGTCTCCCTAGCTGTCGTCTAGCTCCTTTACAATCCATAATGAATACCTCTGCCAAGCTCATCTTCCTTACATGTCACTCTTCATCTGCTGCACCTCTCTGCCAATCCCTTCACTGGCTTCCTCTTACCTTTAGGATTAAACACAAAATTCTGACTCTGACATACAAAGCCCTCAACTGCACTGCTCCCCTCTATATCTCAGACCTTGTCTCCAGACACTCTCCCTCCCGTCCCCTTCGCTCTGCTCACAACCTACTCTCCTCCTCTCTTGTTGCCTCCTCACATTCCCGTTTACAGGACTACTCCAGACTGGCTCCCATCTTGTGGAACTCTCTACCTCGCTCCACAAGACTCTCCCCTAGTTTTAAAAGCTTCAATCGCTTCCTAAAGACTCTTCTGTTCAGGGATGTATACAACCTAAACTAACGTTTCCTAATATCAGTTCCTCTCCTCCATTTCTATCCCCTGAACCCCCTTAGAATGTACACTTAAGAGTCCAACTGCTTGCAGATAACCTTCACAAGAGCTGACTACAACAGTGTAACTCTAGGCAGGGCCCTCTATCCATTTGATCCCTGTAATTGCTACCTTGTATACAGCCTATATTTATAACGCTGAGGAATATGTTGGCGTTCTACAAATAAGAAATAATAATAATAGGTTCACTTTAGTTTAATTACTTTACGTTCAATTCACTTTTTGTCCACTAGATGGCTATAATGACATAATAGATGGAATAATGTTATCTACTATATAAATACATGCAGTATCAGTAAAAAGGGCTATAACTTACTTTCCCGTTCTTAAGATCTACTTCCTACCTTAGTTAAGCTCCTCCAAGTTCATTGTCACATTATTAAAGTTTCCTTTCATCTTGGTCAGATTGTTATGCTTGCACGGTACAGTTCAAATATATCTGTTTAAAATCCAGTTCTGGATTTCTACCAACTTTTAGGGCACCTTTGAGTGTAAGATTAAAAGACTCATAGGTAAACTTTAATTTATATAATCCCTATATCATTTATTTTACATCCTTATAAATGACCCAAGAGCGGTCAATTCTAAGGATTTAAGGGACAAAAATGAGGACAGAAAAAAAGTGTTTTCTTATTTTTTCCAAGCTCTCTTTGGAAACTGATTGGTTAAGTATTAATAATGATTATTTACACCCCTTGAATGCAGTTTTTTTTTACTTACATTAGATTCATAATATGTATGCAGTTAAAGGGATATGAAAGCCAAATTTTTTCTTTGATGATTCAGATAGAGCATGCAATTTTAAGCAACTTTCTAATTAACTCCTATTATCAATTTTTCTTTGTTCTCTTGATATCTTTTTTTTGAAAAGCAGAAATGTAAGCTTAGGAGACGGCCCATTTGTGGTTCAGCACCTGGGTAGCGTTTGCCGATTGGTGGCTAAATGAGCCTGCGCCTAAGCTTTACGTTCCTTCTTTTTCAAATAAAGATACCAAGAGAAGGAAGAAAAATGTATAATAGGAGTAAATTAGAAAGTTGCATACAATTGCATGCTCTGTCTGAATCATGAAATAAAAAACGTTGGGTTTCATATCTCTTTAAAAATTTTAAATAATTTAGCCTTTTTTATAATTATTTTTTATTTCATTTCCAGGTAATCATTCTAATGTACGTGGCTGTCTGTAGCACTTACAGGGTTGTAACAGTGCAGCAGGCAGTGAGACATGCAGAAATAGCATGGACTTGCAGATATTGTTAAAACTCGCACTCTTACAGCCCTGGAAGAACTTTGCAACAGGTGACGTACAGGGTAAGTTGCTGTTGTTAAAGGGTTAAAAACATAATTTATGCTTACCTGATAAATTTATTTCTCTTGTAGTGTATCCAGTCCACGGATCATCCATTACTTGTGGGATATTCTCCTTCCCAACAGGAAGTTGCAAGAGGATCACCCACAGCAGAGCTGCTATATAGCTCCTCCCCTCACTGCCATATCCAGTCATTCGACCGAAACAAGACGAGAAAGGAGAAACCATAGGGTGCAGTGGTGACTGTAGTTTAATTAAAATTTAGACCTGCCTTAAAAGGACAGGGCGGGCCATGGACTGGATACACTACAAGAGAAATAAATTTATCAGGTAAGCATAAATTATGTTTTCTCTTGTTAAGTGTATCCAGTCCACGGATCATCCATTACTTGTGGGTTACCAATACCAAAGCTAAAGTACACGGATGATGGGAGGTACAAGGCAGGAACTTAAACGGAAGGAACCACTGCCTGTAGAACTTTTCTCCCAAAAACAGCCTCCGAAGAAGCAAAAGTGTCAAATTTGTAAAATTTTCAAAAGGTGTGAAGCGAAGACCAAGTCGCAGCCTTGCAAATCTGTTCAACAGAGGCCTCATTTTTAAAGGCCCAGGTGGAAGCCACAGCTCTAGTAGAATGAGCTGTAATCCTTTCAGGGGGCTGCTGTCCAGCAGTCTCATAGGCTAAGCGTATTATGCTCTGAAGCCAAAAGGAGAGACAGGTTGCCGAAGCTTTTTGACCTCTCCTCTGTCCAGAGTAAACGACAAACAGGGCAGATGTTTGACGAAAATCTTTACTAGCCTGTAAGTAAAACTTCAAGGCACGGACTACGTCCAGATTATGCAAAAGACGTTCCTTCTTTGAAGAAGGATTAGGACACAATGATGGAACAACAATCTCTTGATTGATATTCCTGTTAGAAACCACCTTAGGTAAAAACCCAGGTTTGGTACGCAGAACTACCTTGTCTGAATGAAAAATCAGATAAGGAGAATCACAATGTAAGGCAGATAACTCAGAGACTCTTCGAGCCGAGGAAATAGCCATCAAAAACAGAACTTTCCAAGATAAAAGTTTAATATCAATGGAATGAAGGGGTTCAAACAGAACTCCCTGAAGAACTTTAAGAACCAAGTTTAAGCTCCACGGGGGAGCAACAGTTTTAAACACAGGCTTAATCCTAACCAAAGCCTGACAAAATGCCTGGACGTCTGGAACTTCTGCCAGACGCTTGTGCAAAAGAATAGACAGAGCAGAGATCTGTCCTTTTAAAGAACTAGCTGATAAGCCTTTGTCCAAACCCTCTTGGAGAAAGGACAATATCCTAGGAATCCTAACCTTACTCCATGAGTAACTCTTGGATTCACACCAATAAAGATATTTATGCCATATCTTATGGTAGATTTTCCTGGTGACAGGCTTCCGAGCCTGTATTAAGGTATCAATGACTGACTCGGAGAAGCCACGCCTTGATAGAATCAAGCGTTCAATCTCCATGCAGTCAGTCTCAGAGAAAGTAGATTTGGATGATTGAAAGGACCTTGTATTAGAAGGTCCTGCCTCAGAGGCAGAGTCCATGGTGGAAGAGATGACATGTCCACTAGGTCTGCATACCAGGTTCTGCGTGGCCACGCAGGCACTATCAGAATCACCGATGCTCTCTCCTGTTTGATTTTGGCAATCAGTCGAGGGAGCAGAGGAAACGGTGGAAACACATAGGCCAGGTTGAAGAACCAAGGAGCTGCTAGAGCATCTATCAGCGTTGCTCCCGGGTCCCTGGACCTGGATCCGTAACAAGGAAGCTTGGCATTCTGGCGAGACGCCATAAGATCCAGTTCTGGTTTGCCCCAACGATGGACCAGTTGAGCAAACACCTCCGGATGGAGTTCCCACTCCCACGGATGAAAATTCTGACGAATTAGAAAATCCGCCTCCCAGTTCTCTACGCTGACAGGTGGCAAGAGTGAGACTCTGCCCAGCGAATTATCTTTGAGACTTCTAACATCGCTAGGGAACTCCTGGTTCCCCCTTGATGGTTGATGTAAGCCACAGTCGTGATGTTGTCCGACTGAAATCTGATGAACCTCAGGGTTGCTAACTGAGGCCAAGCTAGAAGAGCATTGAATATTGCTCTTAACTCCAAAATATTTATTGGTAGGAGTTTCTCCTCCTGAGTCCACGATCCCTGAGCCTTCAGGGAGTTCCAGACTGCGCCCCAACCTAGAAGGCTGGCATCTGTTGTTACAATCGTCCAATCTGGCCTGCGAAAGGTCATACCCTTGGACAGATGGACCCGAGAAAGCTACCAGAGAAGAGAATCTCTGGTCTCTTGATCCAGATTTAGTAGAGGGGACAAATCTGAGTAATCCCCATTCCACTGACTTAGCATGCATAATTGCAGCGGTCTGAGATGCAGGCGCGCAAATGGCACTATGTCCATTGCCGCTACCATTAAGCCGATTACTTCCATGCACTGAGCCACTGACGGGCGTGGAATGGAATGAAGGACATGGCAAGCATTTAGAAGTTTTGATAACCTGGACTCCGTCAGGTAAATTTTCATCTCTACAGAATCTATAAGAGTCCCTAGGAAGGAGACTCTTGTGAGTGGTGATAGAGAACTCTTTTCCACGTTCACTTTCCACCCATGCGACCTCAGAAATGCCAGAACTATCTCTGTATGAGACTTGGCAATTTGAAAGCTTGACGACTGTATCAGGATGTCGTCTAGATACGGAGCCACCGCTATGCCTCGCGGTCTTAGAACCGCCAGAAGTGAGCCCAGAACCTTTGTAAAAATTCTCGGGGCAGTGGCCAACCCGAAGGGAAGAGCTACAAATTGGTAATGCCTGTCTAGAAAGGCAAACCTTAGGAACCGATGATGATCTTTGTGAATCGGTATGTGAAGGTAGGCATCCTTTAAGTCCACTGTGGTCATATACTGACCCTCTTGGATCATGGATAGGATGGTCCAAATAGTTTCCATTTTGAATGATGGAACTCTGAGGAATTTGTTTAAGATCTTTAGATCCAAGATTGGTCTGAAGGTTCCCTCTTTCTTGGGAACCACAAACAGATTTGAATAAAATCCCTGTCCTTGTTCCGTCCGCGGAACTGGATGGATCACTCCCATTACTAGGAGGTCTTGCACACAGCTTAGGAATGCCTCTTTCTTTATCTGGTTTGATGATAACCTTGAAAGATGAAATCTCCCTTGTGGAGGAGAAGCTTTGAAGTCCAGAAGATATCCCTGAGATATGATCTCCAACGCCCAGGGATCCTGAACATCTCTTGCCCACGCCTGGGCGAAGAGAGAAAGTCTGCCCCCCACTAGATCCGTTTCCGGATAGGGGGCCGTTCCTTCATGCTGTCTTGGGGGCAGCAGCAGGCTTCCTGGCCTGCTTGCCCTTGTTCCAGGACTGGTTAGGTTTCCAGGCCTGTCTGGAATGAGCAACAGTTCCCTCTTGTTTTGAAGTGGAGGAAGTTGATGCTGCTCCTGCCTTGAAATTTCGAAAGGCACGAAAATTAGACTGTTTGGCCTTTGATTTGGCCCTGTCCTGAGGAAGGGTATGACCCTTGCCTCCAGTAATGTCAGCAATAACTTCCTTCAAGCCAGGCCCAAATAAGGTCTGCCCCTTGAAAGGAATGTTGAGTAATTTAGACTTTGAAGTCACGTCAGCTGACCAGGATTTAAGCCATAGCGCCCTACGCGCCTGGATGGCGAATCCGGAATTCTTAGCCGTTAGTTTAGTCAAATGAACAATGGCATCAGAAACAAATGAGTTAGCTAGCTTAAGCGTTCTAAGCTTGTCAATAATTTCAATGGAGCTGTCTGGATGGCCTCTTCCAGGGCCTCAAACCAGAATGCCGCCGCAGCAGTGACAGGCGCAATGCATGCAAGGGGCTGTAAAATAAAACCTTGTTGAATAAACATTTTCTTAAGGTAACCCTCCAATTTTTTATCCATTGGATCTGAAAAAGCACAACTGTCCTCAACCGGGATAGTGGTACGCTTTGCTAAAGTAGAAACTGCTCCCTCCACCTTAGGGACCGTCTGCCATAAGTCCCGTGTAGTGGCGTCTATTGGAAACATTTTTCTAAATATAGGAGGTGGGGAAAAGGGCACACCGGGTCTATCCCACTCCTTGCTAATAATTTCTGTAAGCCTTTTAGGTATAGGAAAAACGTCAGTACACACCGGCACCGCATAGTATCTATCCAGCCTACACAATTTCTCTGGAATTGCAACTGTGTTACAGTCATTCAGAGCAGCTAATACCTCCCCAAGCAATACACGGAGGTTCTCAAGCTTAAATTTAAAATTAGAAATCTCTGAATCAGGTTTCCCCGAGTCAGAGATGTCACCCACAGACTGAAGCTCTCCGTCCTCATGTTCTGCATACTGTGACGCAGTATCAGACATGGCTCTAACAGCATTTGCGCGCTCTGTATCTCTCCTAACCCCAGAGCTATCGCGCTTGCCTCTTAATTCAGGCAATCTAGATAATACCTCTGACAGGGTATTATTCATGATTGCAGCCATGTCCTGCAAGGTAATCGCTATGGGCGTCCCTGATGTAATTGGCGCCATATTAGCGTGCGTCCCCTGAGCGGGAGGCGAAGGGTCTGACACGTGGGGAGAGTTAGTCGGCATAACTTCCCCCTCGACAGAACCCTCTGGTGATAATTATTTTATAGATAAAGACTGATCTTTACTGTTTAAGGTGAAATCAATACATTTAGTACACATTCTCCTATGGGGCTCCACCATGGCTTTCAAACATAATGAACAAGTAGGTTCCTCTGTGTCAGACATGTTTAAACAGACTAGCAATGAGACTAGCAAACTTGGAAAACACTTTAAAACAAGTTTACAAGCAATATAAAAAACGTTACTGCGCCTTTAAGAAACACAAATTTTCCCAAATTTTGAAATAACAGTGAAAAAATGCAGTTACACTAACGAAATTTTTACAGTGTATGTAATAAGTTAGCAGAGCATTGCACCCACTTGCAAATGGATGATTAACCCCTTAATACCAAAAACGGAATAACAAATGACAAAAACGTTTTTTAAACAGTCACAACAACTGCCACAGCTCTACTGTGGCTTTTTACCTCCCTCAATACGACTTTTGAGCCCTTCAGAGAAGTCCTGGATCATGCAGGAAGAAGCTGGATGTCTGTGTCTGTAATTTTTGCTGTGCAAAAAAACGCCAAAATAGGCCCCTCCCACTCATATTACAACAGTGGGAAGCCTCAGGGAACTGTTTCTAGGCAAAATCCAAGCCAGCCATGTGGAAAAAACTAGGCCCCAATAAGTTTTATCACCAAACATATGTAAAAAACGATTAAACATGCCAGCAAACGTTTTAAAATACACTTTTATAAGAGTATGTATCTCTATTAATAAGCCTGATACCAGTCGCTATCACTGCATTTAAGGCTTTACTTACATTACTTCGGTATCAGCAGCATTTTCTAGCAAATTCCATCCCTAGAAAAATATTTTAACTGCACATACCTTATTGCAGGAAAACCTGCACGCTATTCCCCCTCTGAAGTTACCTCACTCCTCAGAATATGTGAGAACAGCAAAGGATCTTAGTTACTTCTGCTAAGATCATAGAAAATGCAGGCAGATTCTTCTTCTAAATACTGCCTGAGATAAACAGTACACTCCGGTACCATTTAAAAATAACAAACTTTTGATTGAAGAAATAAACTAAGTATAAAACACCACAGTCCTCTTACGACCTCCATCTTAGTTGAGAGTTGCAAGAGAATGACTGGATATGGCAGTGAGGGGAGGAGCTATATAGCAGCTCTGCTGTGGGTGATCCTCTTGCAACTTCCTGTTGGGAAGGAGAATATCCCACAAGTAATGGATGATCCGTGGACTGGATACACTTAACAAGAGAAATGGAATTCAAAGGGACATAAAAAAAAAAAAAAAATGTTATGATTCAGATACAATATGCAATTTAAAAATGCTTTCCAATTTACTTCTATTATCAGTTTTGCTTCATTCTCTTGGTATCCTTTATTAAAGGTGCAGCAATGCACTACTGGGAGCTAGCTGAATACATTGGTAAACCAATGGCAAGAGGCATATATTGTGCAGCCACTAATCTGGAGCTGGTTCATAGCTCCTGAGCCCACCTGGGTATCCTTTTAAACAAAGGATGCCAAAAGAACAAAGCAAATTTGATAACAGAAGTAAACTTGAAAGTTGTTTAAAATTGAATGCTCTATCTGAATCATGAAATCATTTTTTTGGGTTTCATGTCCCTTTAAGCTATAAACAATCATATTTATTAACATGTAAACTTGTCATACATCTAAACATAAACATTACAAACAAGCTTTTTGAACACCCAAAATACAGCTAGATTACAAGTTTTGAGCGCTATAGATATTTTAACGACCACCACAAAAGCGGCGTTATTTCACCTCCCTTTAGCGTTGGTATTACAGGTTTGAAAAAGCAGGCTTGTGCGGGCGATATGGTGGCGTTGAGCTCCATACCGCACCGAAATCAAGCGCTGCTTTGATGTGCTCGTGCACGATTTCACCACAGACATCAATGGGGAGAGCTGGCAAAAAAAAAAAAAGCCTAACACCTGCGATCGCGGAATGAAAAGCTCCGTAACGCAGCCCTATTGATATGGGGTCTATGATCTATGGGGAAATAAAAAGTTACGTTTAAACCTAACACCCTAACATAAACCCCGAGTCTAAACACCCCTAATCCGCCCCCCCGACATCGCCGCCACCTACATACAGTTATTAACCCCTAATCTGCCACCCCGATATCGCCGCAACCTAAATACAGTTATTAACCCCTAATCTGCCGCCCCCGATATCGCTACCACCTACAAACAGTTATTAACCCCTAATCTGCCGCTCCCGATGTCACTGCCACTACACTAAAATTATTAACCCCTAAACCTCTGGCCTCCCACATCATTACCACTAAATAAATCCATTAACCCCTAAACCTAACACTAACCTTAACGTAAGCCTAACCCTAACGTAACCCTAACCCTAACACCCCCTAACTTTAACATAATTAAAATGGAGCTAAACTAATGTTACAATTATTAACTAAATAATAACTATTTAAAACTAAATACAAACTTACCTGTAAAATAAAACCTAAGCTAGCTACAATATAACTAATAGTTATATTGTAGCTAGCTAAGGTTTTATTTTTATTTCACATGTAAGTTTGTATTTATTTTAACTAGGTAGACTAGTTAGTAAATAGTTATTAACTATTTAATAACTACCTAGTTAAAATAAATACAAACTTACCTGTGAAATAAAACCTAACCTGCCTCACACTAAAACCTAACATTACAAAAAAAACTAAACATTTAAATTATTGAGCTCTCATCCTATTGGCTGATTGGAACAGCCAACAGTATTTTAGCAGCTCTAATCCTATTGTCCGATTGGAACAGCCAACAGGATTTTAGTAACTCTAATCCTATTGGCTGATTGAAATCTTTCAGCCAATAGGAATGCAAAGGACGCCATCTTGGATGACGTCACTTGCATTGAAGTTCCAGTTTACGGCGGCGACTGTATAAAGAGGATGCTCCGCGCCGGATGTCTTCAGGATGGACCCGCTCCACGCCGGATGGATGAAGATAGAAGATGCCGTCTGGATGAAGACTTCTTGCCGCCTGGATGAGGACTTCGCCGGCTGGATAAAGATGGAAGAGGCCTTCGTCGGCTGGATGGATCCTTCAAGCGGGACTTCAAGAACTGTAAGTGGATCATCGGGGGTTAGTGTTAGGTTTTTTTAAGGGTTTTTTGGGTGGGTTTTATTTTTATTTTAGGGTCTGGGCATGTAAAAGAGCTAAATGCCCTTTTAAGGGCAATGCCCATAAAAATAGGTTTACTATAGTGGAGATGATGTCAGGGAGCGGCGGAATAGGGGTTAATACATTTTAATAGTGGTGGCGATGTCTGGAACGGCAGATTAGGGGTTAATGAATTTATTATAGTGTTTGTGATGCGGGAGGGCCTCGGTTTAGGGGTTAATAAGTAGTTTATGGGTGTTAGTGTACTTTTTAACACTTTAGTTATGAGTTTTATGGTACAGCTTTGTAACATAAAACTCATAACTACTGACTTTAGATGGTGGTACGGATTTTGTGGTTATAGAGTGTACAGCTCACTTTTTGGCCTCCCAGACAAACTCGCAATACCGGCGCTATGGGAGTCCCATTGAAAAAGGACTTTTTTAAAAGTGCAGTACTGATGTTGAGTGACTGGCTAAAAGGTGTGCGGTACACCTATACCAACAACACTTGTAATAGCAGCGTTAGGGAAAATGAAGCGTTATGGGCCATAACGATGCTATTTGACTTATAACGCAAAACTCGTAATCTAGCTGATAGTGAGGTATGAAACAGGCCAAGTGATCCAGGCTGCTGAATTAGATGAATTAAAAAAAAAAAACAACATTGGCAAACTCATTAAAAAAAGTTTTTTTTGTGGACTGGAATTCCACTGGGTATAGTGTTTCTTGGTGCATGGTACCAAAGTTTACTGCTGAAGCATTACAGTTACAATAAAAAGTTCTTTTAAAACCAACTGGCTAAATGGCTGTAGGTCACGTGCATGTTCCTTAACACTTGCTGTGAAAGCCAGTGACGTGTCACTTGATGTCTATAGCATTCTGTGCAAGCACAGAGGCAATCACACAAACTGATAGCCTGCTACCTCCATATTACAAGTTATAGATAAACACCATCTATTTTAAACTTTTGTAAGAATGAGACAAATCAAATACATAAACTTTCACATGGTTTTCTAACAGTTTCTCATGACAAAGAAAACTTGTCAGATAATGTGATTCAGATCCTCATCATCAGTATTCCAACCCTTCAGATCATCTGATTTTTGGATTAATCTAATCCAGATGTGTCCAAAAGGAAGATCAGTAGATCTAAGTTCTGACCAGTAGATCACGAAACTGTTGTGAGATTTTTCGCTAACAGTATGGTGTTAAAATTTATGTAAAAATCTGCACGACGCATGGAGAATAACCTATCCCGACAAAAAAGAGTTTACTTTCTATTCCAATCCACATAATAGACATTCCCGCATTGATTACTTTATGGTGGATGTCACCAGCTTAGCCAGGGTCACACGTTTGAGGATCCTTCCCAATTCTTGGTCTGACCATTCTATGGTTAGATGCAAATTTAATTGGCCACATATCCCAAGACGCCAACACATTTGGAGAATGGAGGAAAGTATTATTGACGACCCTATACATTATCAACGAATAGAAAAATCCATTATGGAATACTTCACTAACAATACAATGACACACCCCGCAGTAGATAGTAGAACATTGTGGGACGCCCACAAGGCAGTTATTAGAGGAGAACTAATCAGCATACACACATACCAAACCAAACAGGCTAATCAAATATTAAATGATACCCTTAACTCGCTAACACTCCTCGAGGGCCAACTTGCAGTTCACCCCACACAGACAGATATTCTTAAAAAAATAACAGAGTGTAGAGCACAAGTTAACCTATTGATGGGCAAAAAATGCAAACAACGGGCATTCAAACTTAGTCAAAAATACTACGAAGGGGATAACAAGAGTGACCCGATCTTGGCTAGGAAACTGAAAAGGAGGGTTAATAAGAACTATATCCTAACACTTTATAATAAACAAAATAAAGAGATACACACTTCTGAACAGATAGCAGAAACCTTTATGCTATATTATGACTTTATAATTTAAATAGTGAGGAAGTTCAGCTCCCAGACAAAGATAAGGACATCCGAGAATATTTAAAAGATATACCCCTCCCGTGATTATCCTAGGAACAAAATCAAACTCTTACCAAACCAATAACTTATAATGAGATTAGAAACGTAATAACTCAGCTTCCGGCAAATAAAGCTCCCGGCCCGGACGGATTCACTAATCACTATTTCAAAAAATTTAAAGATATACTAATACCCCATATGCTAACCCTTTTTAACGACATTTCAGAAGACTCACCCTTTACATTGTTAGGGTTGGAAGCCCACATAACAGTTCTGCCAAAACAGGGTAAACCTCCTGACAGAACCGAAAATTTCCGTCCCATTTCCCTTCTGAATGCGGACATAAAAATTTATGCGAAAGTACTTGCAAACAGATTTAAATTAATGTTGCCCCATATAATCTCCAATGACCAGGTGGGCTTTATTCACTCGCGGGAAGCAAAGGACAATACAGTGAGGGCTTTCCACTTAATCAACCATATACAAACACACAAGATACCAGCGGTTGTGGTCTCAACCGATGCAGAGAAAGCTTTCGACCGCGACGGTTGGGCATTCTTACGCCAGACACTCCAAAAATGTGGGATAGATGACTCCTTTATATCTAAGATCTTCGCTCTCTATACAGCCCCAGTGGCAAGGGTAAGAGTGAATGGTATTATTTCAAATACATTTCATATTTCTAATGGGACCAGGCAGGGTTGCCCCCTGTCGCCCTTGCTATTTGCCTGCATGTTGGAGGCCCTGGCATCAAAGATAAGATCTAATACAGGCATTTCAGGTATTCAAATAAAGGACACAGAACACAAGACTCTGTTGTACGCAGATGACATTTTGTTTTTTCTTACAAGTCCATTAGTTTCAGTCCCCCAATTATTACAAGAATTAGATCACTTTCACTTAGTTTCTAACTTTTTAGTTAATAAGAATAAATCTGAAATGTTAATCTTGCAAAGCAATGATAAACTTACAGCACACATACAGGAGGTATGCTCTTTCAAGATACAAAAATCTAGCCTAAAATACTTGGGAATCATGTTAGCCCCTTCCATACAGGAAATGTTTTTATTCAATTATAAATCCTTACAGAAGACCATTGTTACAGACATGTCCTTGTGGAGATCCCAACACATTACCTGGCTAGGTAGAATAAATACAATAAAGATGAACATTCTGCCACGACTATTGTATCTCTTCCAGTCCCTGCCCATTCCCCTCCCCTTAAACTTCTTGACGAATTTACAGAACACTATTTTTTTTTTTATCGAAATAATTTTTTATTGAGAAAAAGATAACAAGTTCCATGACAAATATAGCATATATATAAATGTAACATGACAATTCTTATTATACAGAGAATGCAGTAATGTCATGGTGGACCATTTCCCTCATATAGGTCCACCATTTCATGCCTAGTGCTTCATGTTATTGTCATATTATTGTTCATCATGGACAAAAAAATCACCTCAAATAAAGCCATTTAAGGAAATAAAAAATAAAAGATGCAATACTTTTCCTCTTGTTTGCAAACTTTCATAATTAGATATTAGAAAGAAAGTAGAAAGGAATAAGAAAAAGTAGAGAGAAAAATAGAAGAGAATCTCCCAATTAAAGAAGGGGGTAGTAAAAGGTTGAGAGCCAATGTCACTAGTGGGTATCTATTCTTCCTGTTGTACCCTCCATTACCTGTATGCTACGTCTGTTCCTCATTCGTTGAGTGTCTGTCCAAACTATCCAGTCCTCCCATATCTGGAGGAACTCTGTTACAGAACACTATTTTTGACTACATATGGGACAAACGCAGGGCCAGAATCAACAAAAGGCTCATGTATTTACATATTAAAAATGGAGGACTAGGTGTCCCTAATCTTAAAAAATACAGACAGGCAGTATTTATGCAAAGGGTGGTGGATTGGTTTACAAATTATGATAACAAAGCTTGAGTAAAATTAGAACATGACGTCTCTGAGCAGAAACACTTGGGGACTTTGTGCTGGCAGAGACGTGCTATGTTACAGACAAGCATCTCCCAAAATGCAATAGTTCTGGAAACAATTAAAGGGACATTAAACACTAAATACATGCTAGATAGAATAATGCATTCAAAGAAAAGATTAGTCCATGAGTAACATGTAGATGTATTTTTTAAAGTTTCATTAGTTGTTTAAAAAGTGACAAAATAAGTGTAAAGTTTTATTGTCTATAAAACACTGGGAGCTGCCATGTTGTAACTTGTGTTACCTTCTCTGCTGTGGCCAATTAGGGACCGTTATAAATAGGTCACTAGAGTGTGCAGCGAATGGTTGTGCTGGATTTAACAGTGTTCTGCACTTCCATTTCTAACAGGAACTGAAAAGTTCACAATTTCAGAATGGAATTACAGGCAAAGAGGACAAAATAAATAATGAAAGTATATTGCAGAGTTGTTTTTATATATACAATTTATCATTTTATATTACCATCTCAAAGTGTTTAATGTCCCTTTAAGACATGGGACAAAATTACTATAGAATATCCTCATGTATCCTAGAGGTTCTCTCCCTTGACTCCTCTCTACGACAATGTAGATTTTATACCGGGGGCCAGAATTCTGAGAGATCCCCAATCTATGAATAATCAAAGAGCTTTAATGATGTTTCATCTGGGGAATGAACAGAGTTTGAAATCTTCCAGAGAGTTAATAGAAGACAGGTTTACCATTTTTAGCGACTGGTTTCTATTACTACAATGTCATTCAAATATTTTTAAACACAACGACAGAAGAAACCTCTTGCGTCCTTTAACACCATTCGAAACTTTGTGCAAATCACCCACTCCGATTAGGAGAACCCTCTCGCTTACATATTCTATCTTACAGCTGACTTCAAACACACCACACTACATAGACAGTTGGGAGAGGGAACTCAATATCGAATTGTCGCACAAGGATAGGTTATGCATGTTTGCCTCTATATCTAAGTCCTCAGCATCCAGCAGATTAGTAGAATTACATCTTAAGATCATCCAAAGGTGGTACCTCACGCCCTCAAGAATACACAAGATATTCCCTTCCAGCAACGAGAGATGTTGGAGGTGTGGGGCCTCACCGGGAAACATGTCACACATATGGTGGACATGTCCTCCCCTTCAAAAAATGTGGGAGAGGATAGCAAAAGAAACTTCAATCATGTTAGAGATGGCTGTGCCAGTAGACCCAACAATCTGGTTATTTAATATTACTTATGGTAAATTTACTGGATACAAAAAGAGTTTACTATACATAGCAAGCAACAGCTTTAAATCTTTATTGGCAAGGAATTGGAAGAATAGGGAAGTTCCCACGCTAGTTCAGTGGCATCATAAGATGTGTTACATATTGGACTTGGAAGAGTACGCCTTCATGAAAAGCAAAAGATTAGATACATACATTCAGATGAAGGTAACATGGGAGGCTTATATTAACAGCGCAACTCAACATCATACCCCAGTCCCCTCAACCCAGTAGAGATCTGTGAATTTGAACATAATTTTACTTATATGTGTGACTTTTTAGAGGAATGCAATTGAAACATTCTGACTAGATTAGCTATATCGTTTTGTATTATTTGATGTCTATATTTGCAAAATTTAAAAGCAAAATATTAAACATGTACTTGGATCTCATAATGTAATGGATTATTTCTTCTTTATTGCTATATTCAAGTTGTAATTGGATTGTTGACTAATAAAGCTGTTTTGAAAAATAAAAAAACAATTAAAAAAAAAGTTATGTAAAAATGTGTCTTGTGCAAGTATATTCTGTGTCACTACAGTGGCATCAATTAAAAAAATGGGTGAATCAGCACTAGAATATTAGTCTGTTATACAAAGATTAATTCTGTGTGTAAACTCAGGTTTGCTTATGCTTAGCTCATGCCTTAGTACATCACAGTACAGTTTTTGTATGGAAAGCTTTATTCGAATGGAATGTCTCAAACTACTGAGATCCTTTAAAGGGGTAGTTAACTCTTTTTTAACATACATATAATATTTAAAATTTTAGTTGAATGGGTTTTCTTTGCAAAACTTACATTATTTTGCAATCAATGGACATACCTCTTGAAAAACCTCTTATCTGCTGTGACCAATTATGGGTAGATATAAATGAGCTCATGAACTGATCAAGCAATGATTGTGTGAAATGTTAATCTTGCTCTAACCATAGTCTTATGTTTGATTCTTCTATTATAAATATTTCTACATTTATTCTTGCTTAATTAGGTTTTAAGAGAACACTGTCAAACTGAATACTTATGCCTTGACAATGAGAACAAACTCATTTAGTCTGTAAAAACAGGTTTGTTTTTTTTACATGCCCTATATCTACCCATACCTTTTGTGCATAAACAATACGAAACTTTTGCTCCATTTTGCGCCATTTGCTGTACCAGCTCTCCTCATCTGTGAGCAGAGGTAAATAGGGGTGCTCCGGGGAGCTGTCCTCACTGCTGCTGCCTCCCACGCTCTCCCTGTCTTCCTCCTCACTCAGGTAATCATAACTGGAAAATAACACAATCTGTCAATGACGTTTACCCTCCAAAACTTTTCCTACTTGCTTTAACAATCTTCCAACAATCTCTAGGCTGGCTGATCCCTTAAATAAATCACTGGATACACCAAGCATAAACTGTCTTCACTCCTGACTTCCACCCACTAGTAAAACTGTGTCAGTGAACCTAACATGTAATGTAGACAAAGTCCACCCTTCACCAGTCCTCTGCTTTTCCCTGTAGCACTCACCTCTGCGTAAACTTCAGGTACGGAGTATAATCTATCACAGCAGGGGTCTTCCCATCAATGCCCTCCCCCTTCAAGCAGAAACTACAAGAGAACATTATAAGACATGTAACTAGATAAGGAGCAAAGTGAGAGACAATTGTGAGAAACAAATTTGAAGGAACAGAGTGTAAGAAGCAGAATTAGTGTGCATTGTGAAGAGAAGGGAGTGAGGAGCAGGATAACAGCACATTATAAGGAGCAAGGAATAAGGAGCAAAAATAGAGAACATAATGAAAAGCAGGTAGTGAAGAGTAGATTGAAAGCATGTTCTAAAGTTATGCGTCTACCCGTAGGAATGTGTATACTTCGTCACTTCCGGTGACGTTTGTCAGCTGGTGGAGGTTTGTGGCGCTCACTGCGCATGTGCTAGAGGCCCAAACTCCTTACAACAGCTGATGAGAAATACAAGGAATTATGTGGCACGCGCACGTTACGCAGTGGTTACAAAATCACAATGAACAAGCGGTCGGCAAAGCATATTCCAAACAGGCCCTAAAGCTCATATATGCCTAGATAGTACAGGGATCACCTTTATTTGCCCAAACTTTTTTTATAGTTTGCATGCTCTATCTGAACCATGAAATACAAGTTTTGACATTACTGTCCCTTTAAGTAATTTATGCACTTGGCAAAGCATATCCCAAACAGGCACTAAAGCTCATATATGCCTACATAGTACAGGGATTCAAAAACATGTATATAGAAAACATAAAGCATGAAAAATGTGAATGGTAGTTTCTTATACTTTTGTAATTTCATCTTATTTTGAACATCTCTTTGCCATTTGCAGCTGCTTTTGTAGTGTGATACCTTTTATTAACTGTTCTATGAGAAAGTGATTACCTGGTATTAAATTTGTCATTTATTGAATGTCTTGAGAATGACTGACACCAAACGTATTTATGTAAAACTTGTTGCCTGTGATCTAACAACCACTATTAACCCATTTGTTTTACTCCATATTGACAATTGTTAAAACCTTATGCAATTATTTTAACTTTGAATAGAATGTTACTTTTCTTTCTGTTGTAATTAATTTAAGAGGAAATGGTTTTAATCTGGATGCTGCAACTTATTCCTACATGGAATGGAACCCTTTCTGGTTACAAAATCCAATGACAGACCGCTTGTTCATTGTGATTTTGTAACCAGTAACGTGCACGTGCCACATAATTCCTCATCAGCTTTTGTAAGGAGTTTGGGCCTCTAGCGCATGCACAGTGAGCGCCACAAACCTCCACCAGCTGATTAAACGTCACCGGAAGTGACGTAGTATACAAATTCCTATGGTAGACGGTTTCATTTAAGACACCGGGAGTGAAAATCATAATTAGAGCACACTGTGCATTACCAAAATGAGAGTATGGGGTTTGGGAACTGAGAGAGTCATGGTGAAACATAGGGAGTGAGAAACAAAGTGTGATTTCAAGGTAAGGAGCAAAATTAAAGAAATACAGAGAGCAGGAAAGAATGAGCCATACAAGAGATGTAACGATTTTTCAAGCAATGAAAATCTGACTGAGGGAATCCAAACTGCAACCATGAGGGTAGAGAGTGATAGGGTGCAATGATAATATGAAATGCTAGCTTATGTATTGGATACAGGGTATGGAAAATAAGCTCACCTAAAATCAATGGCGCTCAGCCCTATCAGCATGCCTGTGAGCACTGATGATTCCTCTCGCAATAGGATAGCACCATCATCATAGAACCGTCTGGAAAGGGATGAGTTAAAAAGAAAGAATATGTGAGAGGATGGTGGAGAAGGAAAGAGTTGACAGTACTGGATTTAAGTGAGTAACTATATGTGAATCGATATCTTCACTAAGTTATGTGTTTGTGTGGCATAAGTCACTAACTTATTTATATTTTTTTAAATATGCAAACATCACTCTTCAAAGGGTATAACCTCTTTTCTTTAAATACAAATATATTTCTACTGATGTTTTACTAAGTGTGACTTCAAAGAGCAAATTAACAGTGAAAAGATATGCAATGAGCCAAGAAGCCAGTGGCTTTGGGTTCTGAAGATATAAATCCATTCCTGAGAATTACAAGGACATTAAAAAACTTTTTTTTTGTCTAAAAGTGTGCTTTGTCTCAAGCTCCCTAGGTTTTAAAAATGTTAATTGCCTAAACCAGCTATCTAATTTGCAGAATTTGCAGGCAACAAAATTAGCTTTTTGGTCTCTCTAGGGAGCGTGTGACAAGCACAATTTTACACAAAAGTGAAAGTCAATCCTAGCGTTGTACAAACGCTAGGATTGACTATTGAAACAAATAAAGGGGACTTTCATTCATGAAGTATAAGATACTTCATGTAGAAAGCTCCTTTATTTGTTTCAACTGATCGCCATTCTTAGCTGCTACAGCAGCCCACGGCTAAAAAAATGTTTTGCTAAGAGGTGACGTTTTCACCTCTTACCCAATAGCCATGCAGAAAATCCGGCTCCCATGGGCGCCAAGCCGGATTTACCGCATGGCTATTGGCTAAGAGGTGAAAACGTCACCTCTTACCAAAAAAATATTTTAGCCGTGGGCTGCTGTAGCAGCTAAGAACGGCGATCGCTTGAAACAAATAAAGGATCTTTCTACATGAAGTATCTTATACTTCATGAATGAAAGTCCCCTTTATTTGTTTCAATAGTCAATCCTAGCGTTTGTAAAATGCTAGGATTGACTTTCACTTTAATGTCCCTGTAATTAAGGTGTTTCTTTTAATATATCATCTCTAGCAACATTTTTTCCCTGTGTCTTACCTATCCATCCATTTATAGCCAACTATCCCCCTTGTCTAACCTTTTCCCTCTGGCATTTTTCTGCCATCTCTTTTTTTTTCCAACCCCCCATTTTATCCTCTCCTCTTGCACTATCCATCCTATTTAGCTTGCACGTCTAGTAATCTCTCTTCTTAATCTGGTTTTCACTTCTATTCCCCCTCTCCCATGCTTCTTACTCTTCTCATCTGTTCACCACATCTCAGTCCATTTTCCTGTTAGAGGTCCTCTCAGAGCCAGGATACCACTTCTTGTTATCTTCTACCTCCTCTCACACGCAAGCTACCTCCTTTCTACTCTCATTGTTATCCCATGATGCAGGCCAGGGTGGATTTGATTTCAATTAAATTGATTTAAATCACTATTTAGAAGGACTCAATTTAAATCATGGCTTTCTGTATAAATACTCATTCTTGCTGATTGTTACAGTCTTAATATTTACAACCAGATGAAGGTTTTATTTTTAGAATAATAATTTTTCAGATTAGTTTTACAGTTGTAACAGAAAATTACTGAACTGGTTATTGACCATTACAAATGCTGATCTAGATTACAAGAGCAGGCTGCACAATCTTGCAGGAGCATGCAATCTGGTATTAAAAGTCCATGGTAAAACAGAATAACAGAGAATGTTTAGCACGGCCCAAATCCATAGCAGATTATAAAGTTATAGCAGGGGGTAGCGTTGCACCAGCTGGTGCAATGCTGAATACAGAGAGCGCATTGCTCTCCGCATTCAGCGATGTCTGTCGGACCTGATCTGCACTGTCGGATCAGGTCCGACAGACATTTGATGAATATGCCTCCTAAAGTAAAGTGTCAGGGCTAGAAGAAAAGTATGACAAAACACATGTAAAACATATTTAAATAAAGTATTACAATCATATATACATATTACATGTAACATTTATGTTTATTATTTAATCCCTTAATGACCAAGGACGTGCTATGTACGTCCTAAAAAAAAAGACAGTTAACGACCAAGGACGTACATAGCATGTCCTCAGTCAAATTGAGTGCTGGAAGCAATCGTGATCGCTTCCATCTGCTCTCATATCGAGGCATTGTGCAATACCCTTTGATAAGCAACCGATGCAGAGAGGGCCACTCTATGTCCCTCTCTGGTGCAGATTGTTGGTGACGTGGGAGGGATAGGAGGAGGCGGATGGGCAGCTCATCGCTGGAGGGGTGGGAGGAGGGAGGGAGGCGGTGTGAGGGGGCGGGAGCGGGTAGGTCCGCTTACACTATGGAAAAAGTGTAAAGTGGGAAGGAGGGAGAGGGGATAATAGTTTATTAAAATTATCTGGGAGGGGGTATGGAGGTAGGGGAATGAGGGGGGTAGCTATATATAAAAAAAAATAAAGCAAAAGAATATAGCAAAATGGGTACTGACAGACAGCTGCCAGTACCTAACATAGCAGCTAATAGGTAGAGGGGGAGGGTTAGAGAGCTGTTTGTGGGGGGTCAGGGAGGTTGGGAGGTAAGGGGGGATACTGCCCTGCAAAAAATATTTTAAAAAATATATATATTAAACAAAAAAAGATGGGGGTGACCTTTGGGGGGTGGGGGAGGGAAGAGAGCTGTTTGAGAGGGGTCAGGGAGGGATCAGGGGTGGGATGTGTCAGGTGGGAGGCTAATCTCTAGACTAAAAATAAAATTAACCCTACAAGCTACCTAATTAACCCCTTCACTGCTGGGCATAATAGAAGTGTGGTGCGCAGTGGCATTTAGCGGAATTCTAATTACCAAAAAGCAATGCCAAAACCATATATGTCTGCTATTTCTGAATAAAGGGGATCTCAGAGAAGCATTTACAACCATGTGTGCCATAATTGCACAAGCTTTTTTGTAAATCATTTCAATGAAAAACCTAAAGTTTGTGAAAAAGTTAACGTTTTTTTTTATTGAATTTGGCGGTGAAATGGTGACTTGAAATATACCAAAATGGGCCTACATCAAAACTTTGGGTTATTCAGGGATTCCTGACAGATATCAGTGTTACAATGTAACTATCGCTAATTTTGGAAATAGCAAAGTGCTATTTGTACTTATTGCCTATAACTTGCAAAAAAAGCAAAGAACATGTAAACATTGGGTATTTCTAAACTCAGGACAAAATTTAGAAACTATTTAGCATGGGTGTTTTTTGGTGGTTGTAGATGTGTAACAGATTTTGGGGGTCAAAGTTAAAAAAAGTGGGGGGGTTTTCAATTTTTTCATCATATTTTATATTTTTTTATAGTAAATTATATGATATAATGAAAATAATGGTATCTTTAGAAAGTCCATTTAATGGCGAGAAAAACGGTATATAATATGTGTGGGTACAGTAAATGAGTAAGAGGAAAATTACAGCTAAACACAAACACCGCAGAAATGTAAAAACAGCCCAGGTCCTTAACGGTAAGAAAATTGAAAAATGTTCTGGTCACTAAGGGGTTAAATAAATATATAAAAAGTGTTTTAAAAGGTTATGTTAAATGTTAAGGTGATTGCCTGGGAAGGGCTCAAATGTGTGTGTATATATATATATATATATATATATATATATATTTGTATGTGTGTATGTATATATGTGTTTAAATGTGTACATATATATGAGCACACATACAAATATGCACATATATGCATTCACATACATTTTCATCTTAGTGAAAAACAAAGGAATTTCTTAACGTACCTTAGGCTTTAGAGCATTTGGCCTTGTACACCTTCAGGTTAGTGTGCAAGTGAAAGCCAGAACAGGCTTTTGTAGCATGCCCCATAGAAGTCTACGGGAGGGAGAGGGAGTTGGCTCAGCTGCGCTATCTGACCTCCAGATGTTAGTGTGCCTGAATTTTTGCTCACACGCAAACTTTTTACTTTCAACTTGTAATATATGCACAAGAATATATTGAATTAACTTGGACGGTGCTAGCACCAATGCTCAATGCTCATTAGAGCTCATGCCTCAGAAAGTGTGCGTATAAAATGATTGTGCACATTTTGATAATGGAAGAAGTTGTTTAAAATTGCATGCTGAATGATGACATTTTAATTTTGAATTCAGTGTCCCTTTAAGTGGGTAAGGGGTTGGTTCTGTGTACATAGCTTTGTAGATGAACAATTGGATTAAGTTCTTTTTCTCAACTCTGTGAATTTCTTTACTAACATTTTTGCTGTAACAAAGAGGTATCTTATTGATTCAAATGCAAATTCACAGTTTTGAGAACTAAAAACCTAAAAATCTGTGATAATATCTTCTAGATAGAAAAACTGCCCAATATCTTACAGAGACCTCTTGGAAATGATGACATTGTGAATGGATTAATGAAATTTGTTTATAAAAAAAATGTAAACATTGCAGCCATAAATTTACAACTTCATGCTATATAATTAAAAACATATCCTTATCTCTGGATGAAAAAACCTTTGGACTATAATATAACTTAAATAAAAAATTATATTTTATCTTTCCAAAAAAATTATTTTATTTAATTTTATTTTATTTAAACAAAGATCTGATTTAAATAAAAAAAAAAAATCATTTTTAACCACCCTGATTCAGGCTCACCTTGTAGTTCTGGTGTCTCTTAAAGCAGTTACTATATATTCTGACAGACGTTTTTCCATGAGAGCAAGACGCATCCAGGCCCGTCCCTGCAATGTAGCAACATGATGTGATGCAACAATAAAATGTGGTATAATTTTAACACTACTAGCCATCACAGAGCAGAAAATGAAATAAAATAATAAAAATAGATACAAAATCTCGGTTCTGCAAAACAATATGGCTCCATCTATAAAATAACACGTAAGGTCTAAGTCTTTCAATTCAAATGTAACACTACACAAGATACACCAAGTCTCGGCCCATCAAAACATTATGACACAACATAAAACAAGACAAATGTCAATACATTATGGAACCGACTAGCATAGTACTGAGCAAAGATACAACCCGGCCTATACTTACAACACATCATAACACAATATGGTATAATAAAGGAAAGGCCTACCAGCCCAAGACTGTAACATACAACAAAATGTAACAGTGACATAGCCAGGGGGGCCACTAGCCCCCCGCTACATAATGGCTATCTACACATGTGGGTCTCCTTGAAGTCCCCCCCCAAACATTTAATTTCTAGAGACACCACTAACACAGGTTAGGTCCAACTGAAACATATACAGTTTATATTTGGACATAGTATTAAACATTTAACATAAATAAACAGACGTTCCAGTAAGAATTGGAACTGAATAATGCCAACAGTACAACTTTAGCCTCTTGTCTGTCCATATTCAGTACACACCTTTTAGTGCTCACATGGCCTGTCTCCTTAGTGGTGAGTGAGTTTTCAGTCTTGATTGGCAAGTGCCCTAAGCCAATCATGTGCTAGTGTCATGCTAATTGTATTAAGGAGCATGTGCTAATCCACACTTGTTCTATTTAGGTTTACTGTGCACAACAGGATTGTCTTCCTTAGTAAATATTTATTTAAATGCATATATTTAAAAGTTCAATCCTCTAGGGTTCCTCATATTCTAGTGCCAGAATATGTGTTGCTTTTAGTAGAGAGCCGGGCAACACACTCTTGTGTTTCATTTGGTAGTGCATGCACAGCTGGAGTCAAACATACATTTCGGCCTCAGAAAAGGCCATTATCAGATATCTCAAAACAGCTTATTAGACATATAAAATGATACATTTACATTTCATCAAACTAATTCACTTATTAGTTTTAAACATTAAAAATCCCCATAAGAAACACAAATTAAAATACATATTTAAAGTTGGTCTCTCAACAAAAACATGGCAGTTTGTGTTTGAATATTGTATTTCTCTTTTGATGAAAGTGTTCTTAATGTATTTAATAAACATCTACATAACGAACGGGTAAACTTCACAACTTTGTTATGCCCGTCCGTTTGTGATGTTCTGTCATTTTGCCACTGGCTTTCTGAAAACTGCTTCCATGTACCTTGCTGAAAAGCAGAGAATAGTTATCCCAGATTCTTTAATGCCTTTTTACAGTGTTTAAAGTAGAAAATCAAGATGTTGAAATACTTTTTAGTGACAAATATCAAAGGCCATAACAGCAGTAAGGAATTAGAACACTGACCTAAATTATCACCGTTTTTGCCATTGAGAGAAAAAATTAGACGTCTAATGGTAAGATTGTAATCTAGGCCATACTTCTATATCAAAAATCCAAAAAAGTCATGGTCTGATAAGTTAGTATATAAAACTTCAAACACATTATTATCAAATTAAAAACAAAGCATACAGAGAGTTCCAAATGCAACAGACAGGTATAATGGTAGACTGGATTCTAGGCCATATTTCTTTATCTAACACTGCTGTTCACTAACACTTTTTTCAGTAACATTCTATAATTCTGAATGTTTCGGTTGACAGTTTTTCATGGCTACTGACTGTACGCTAAGCTAAGGGCTGCTGTTATTTAGATCTTTATGTTGACTTGATCATGGAGAGAAAAATAATGTTAGTTAAGGAAAAGGATGACTACATAGCTAGGAGGAATGTAGCCAGGTTATATAAAACATCAGTAGTCATGGGTGGGTGTAGAGGTGAGGAAAGTTGTATAGATGGTGTTGAAGGCAGCATATGTGTTAAATATAAGGGTAGTAGGGTGTTAATGGGTTTATATATATGGAAGGCAGAATATATACTAAATTTTGGTCTGTTAAGATAGAGATGGAGATTAATAAGGATGGAAGTAACAATGCTAAGGTGAAAAGAGGTGTAGAAGTCTTGAAGCAATGAGCATGAAACCCAAGGAAGTGAGAAATAAACTACATACAGTCAGAGAGGAATAAGAGCTGTTGAGAAAAGCACATTTACAGAAGAAGTTTGTATAGGCAGTGAAGATGTAATTGTGAGATGGGCAAGAAGATGCTGAAGATAAAGAAGAATTAGTAAATTAAGAGGAACGAGGTGTGGGTAGAGAATAAGGATGGATTAGGTGTGAAAACTGATAGAAAACATTCCAAAACTAAACTATACTAAATATGTGTTACATAATTAGGTCTGCACATTTCTGTGTGGAGAAAGCCAGTTGGCATTTATCCACTCTAAATAACAATACCCCAGCACCTTTACATTTGCTGCATAGTATAATGCATTAGCCCATGTACCTTTGCCCTTGCCGTACTAATGTTTTCCATGTTCTCAATGCTGCTTATACAGTTATTTGGCACTTTGCTACAAGCAATACGGATGTAGTCCCAGAACCCTCTCTGCCCATCTGTGCTGAACCAGCTGACATGACCTGTAGAGAAAAAGGAAGTAGTGGGAGGTAAGAATAAGAGTAGAAAAGAAATAGACAATAAGTAGCAGAAGGAGAAAGAAAAGTGTATAACGAAGGGAGAAGAAAAAAAGAAGCATATATTATCAAGAGAGATAATAGCAATGATTAAGTAATTTTTAAAGACTTATCAGAGGTAAAGGGCAAGAGACAGAAGAGATAGGAGAAGAACACAATGCTCAATGAGAGAGGAAGAAGCAAAATAGGAACACAGGAAGTGCAAAAATAAAGGTAGAAGAAAATGTTAGAATAATAGTTAAAAGGACACCATAGACTAGGGCTAGATTACGAGTGAAGTGCTATTTATCACTCCCACTTGAGCGCTAAATCCACTAAAAGTATGTTTTTTTCACATCGGATAACACGCGTATTACAAGTTTAAAGTAAAAAGTTTATACATATCTGATGGTATTAGGTAAGATATATATATATATATATAATTATATATAGGTATAGATATATACAGATATATATAGGAATGTCTATTTAAACATTCATAGAACATTTTCTGCTCTGTGTATAACATTGGAAAGTGAAAAATTTACAGTAAATACACAGTAAACACTTTATTAAATATGAATATTGCATAAATATGCTTTAACAGGTTTTCATATACTTGACTGCAAAGGGCTCCAATGCACTTATATATATATGTCTATATATGTATACCTATGTATTTATGTGTTTATAAGTCTGTAAATACATATATACACATACAGTATAAATACATGAATACATATATATACATATATATACACATATATACATATACGTTTTTTAATATATATATATATATATATATATATAAACAAACATACAGGCATCTTTAGACTTGCATATGTATGTATGTCTATGTAAGAGACTTCCTATCTTTGAGCCCTTATAACTTTTATTGCAATATTTTTTTGATGTGTTTTGTGACACTTTTTGTTTTGCGAAACAGTTATCCAGAGGTTTTAAGACCGCTGCTTCTTAACTTCCGCTTCAGGCGGACCTGAAGGGGAGTGGGTCGGAAGTAGCATCCGCTGCTTCATAAATCGACCCCATAATCTAAGACTGCACATCAGTGCTTGGAGGCCATTTAAAAAACAACATGTCTCCTCCTCTCTTCATCTCTTGCCTTCCTTATATATCTCCCTTTTTCTTATTCTTTTCTACCACATCACTTATTCTAGTTCTTTCCCTAATTTCACTTTTGCTCTCCTTTATTCTCTGCTTCATTCATTTCTTCACTTCTCTCCTCCTTTCCTCTTCACCTCCCCTCTCCGTGTTTTAGTTTTTTACATAATTTATAAGAGCGAATGTAAAATGTGTAAACTAGTCAATTGGGATGTTGCAAAATGGTGTATTTAGGACAAAATGTATGGCTAGTATAGAAAACACATATGGCAGTGGTTATTTCAGATGATTTAACATAGAAAAAAAGAAAAATTAACTCCAGTGCAATAGATTATGATTTTTAGCTAGACTTGATGTTAATAGGATATTAAACTCAATATGTAATTCCCCACAAAAGCCTAGATTACAAGTGAAACTGTATTTTGTGTGAGACTTCTACGGTGAATTGTGCTCGGGTGAATCTGCTACCTTGAGTATATTGAAAATCAGAGAGCTCGTACGACAAGTTAAAAGTAAAGTTTTCTTGCTCGAGTGCACGTTACCAGAGCTGTAAGTAAATCATGATTTCTATTGTGAAGTTACCAGAAACCTACTAGTCACATTTTATACAAATGCACATAACTAATACAATTAATCATTCAACATTAATATAGCTTACAATACAGGTGTTTACATAGACACTGTTGTACATTGTGAAATGACAACAGCAATTTACATGTGTAAAATAAACCTTTTTACTTCCAAAGGAATAGCATGAATGAGTCATAAATTTGAGCTGGGGCATTATGACTTTACGCTGCATGTGTGTATGACGTATAATTTATTTACTTTATACTGTAAATTATAATTATACATTTTTTCTAACTTTATTTATTGTATAAAACTTGTTTTTCAATTTGCCAACTGTGTTCTAGAAATAAGATTAATAGTACACAAAATTAATATCAATATCAAGCTTTTAAACATTTCTCACACTATTAAATGTGTTTTGTAAAACTATGCCATTTCTACCATTGAAACTAATGAGCTACTTCATTCTCACAAAACTGTAATTTCTCACTGTACAAAACGGGACTACAGAAACCTGTTCCCGGAACCTGTGTTCTAGTGGTAAAAATATTGCGACCCTGTTTGCTCTTCTTGCAGTAGAGATTGTGCTCTACTTGTAATCTAGGCCAAAATGTTTAATTATGAATAGTTAAAAATCTTTGCAGTATACTTTATAATTTATTATCCCTGCTTTTTCTGTAATTTTAGTGAGGTTTCCACCCCTCAGGAAGTCTTGACTGAATGTTGTGGATTGCAGAACACCGACACTGGTATGCACAATGATTGGTTGATTTTAGCAAGAGCTGGTCTCTCCATAATTGGCCAAAGCAAAAGAAGAAAAAACATTCAAGTAGATTTTCAGGGTGTGTGTCCCATCCCCCTGCAAAACAATGCATATGTTTCTAACAAAATTACAGCTTTAAATGTTTTAAGAGATTTATTTTGTCTATAGACATTTTGCAATATAGAGGCACATAAATAAAAAACGGCTTTAATGTAAGTAGGTCTATTTCAAAGAAAGGGTTATACTTGTAATAACCTTTGATAAGAAATTGTGGGGCAAAAGCAGTATACAAGTACAATAATGTCTGAGATATGTATATGACTATGCAAATAATACATTAAAGGCACATTGCACCCACAAATGTTTTAGTATTCGTCTTAAAGAACAATATTTAAACAAGAAAATTTGGGGGGTTTTGTCTAAAAAAATGAAGTAAAATTGGTATAAACGTAAACTATAGCAGTATTTGCCTGTATATTTCCTACTAATGTTCATTGGCTTATAGGTACTTCCTGCCAGCAGTCAAGGGCCGATAGGTTCTTCATGCTAATTAATGCTCATTGGCTGCCAAGTACTTCTTGCTAATGCTCATGTTTCAAAGCTACTATTTCATATCAGTGGGCTAATATAATGTGATTGCATTTTCAGGTTTATTTGTGTATATGAAATAGCAGGTTTATTACAGTGGGTTGAGCTTGTAAGAAATATCATATCTCATTATGTTATCCCTTTGTGTATACACACTTGCTTCCTTATCTTATGTTTGTCTAGAAAACTAAAACTCAATACATAGAGAGAACAATGGAAAGTAATCATTTTATTACTTAACTATCCTGCACCCCACTGGGAGTGTAATTTCTTCTACTGGCTGTGTTTACTTAGGCTATTTAATTGCCTAGACTCCAGTATACAAAGTTTTACTATAGGTAGGAATACCACAGGCTAAATCAGCTATTTCAAATGCCAAAATAGGGGTAAATTAGCTTCTTGTAAACAATGTAATACACTCCAGCAGATAAAATTGATCATTGGGAAAAAATTAAAGGGGAGAACATATTTGGGTGAACTGTCCTTTTAATGTGCTAAAAGTTGCTTCCATTTCTGTCTGGTATCTCTTCTTATCATTTCTTCTTTACTAGTTGTCTTGCCTGCTTTCATCTATAGCTTCCTACACTTTTCGATTCTCCTTCCAGTTTCGTTCACCCCCATTGCCTCCTGGTTCTCACCTTTGAATCTGTGGCTCAAGATGTGTTCCAGGATAGCAGCAAAGTTCACAAACTCTTCTGAGGAATCATCTATGGGTTCTGCAGTGTACTTCTCCAACAAAGTTTTCACTGAGAACCTACAGAGGAAAATGACACAATGTATAGTAGGGACTGTAATCAAGAAAAAAAGAAGATATGGACAGCACAAGAGGGAACTGTGAGAGTGAAAGAGTAGAGGGGGAGACAGAGAGAGCACTATACAGACACAGAAAGGTCTGGTGGGGAGACAGAGCGCAGAAAGACACAATGAGAGAGAGAGAAAATGAGGCAGGGCTGAAAGAAAAAAACATAGCAGAAGCAGTAAGAGCACAGTGTGAAGACAGGAGAATGAGGCAGGACAGAAAGACTGACAGTTAAATAGAAATGGAAGTTAAAGTCCGTGTAGAGAAAGGATAGAAAAGAGAGAGACTGGAAAGAAAGGTTTTAAGAGAGACGCAGTAAGGAGACTGAAGGGAGGAAAGAGATCAGAGATCTGGGATAAAGAAAGATGGGACAGTGAAAAAGAGCTGAATGAGTGGAAAGAAGAGAGGAAAAAAAGAAAAATGTAATTTAGGAAAAACGGCACAAAGAGATACAATAAACGGAGATAAAGAGAGACATAGAGGTACAAAACAGGAAGACAAACAGCAAGAGATACAATAAAGTATGACAGAGATATACAATACAGAGAGACAGGCAAAGAGAGAAAGAATACAGAGAGACATGTAGAGAGTGATATCATGCAGTACAATATAATACAGAGAGATATGCAGAGAGAGAGAGAGATAATACAGATAGCTGATACAGGGAGAGACACAGAGAGCTGTAAAAGAGAGAGAAATGCAGAGATAGATACAATACATGGAGACAGACAGAGATATATAATAAATGGTGACATTTAACAGAGATATAAAACAAGAAGATAGGGAGAACAGAGAGACAATACAAGGAGACAGAGAGACAGATAGAACACAGAGATGCAGGTAGAGAGACATTTAGTACAATACAAGTTGAGAGGCAGATAGAAAGAGAGAGAATGGCAGACAGACAAAATACAGAGAGATACAACACAGGAAGTCAGGGTAGAGAGAGACTGTTACAACACAAGCAGACCTGCTGAGAAAGACAGGTTACACGGGGACAGAAGCCATAATGAGAAAGATGTGCATGTCCAAAGAGAGGCAGAGTAAAGAGGGAAATACAGTATATACTGTACACACAGATAGATAGATAGATAGATAGATAGATAGATAGATAGATAGATAGATAGATAGATAGATAGATAGATAGATAGATAGATAGATAGATAGATAGATAGATAGATAGATAGATAGATAGATAGAGATATTGAATAATGGAAGGGTGAAAGGGGGATAAAATACAGAAAATGAGTGATTGGCGTGTAGGAAAGGACAGAGAAACTGAGAGAGGAAAAAGAGAGATGGTCTAGGAAAGAGGGATTGTGGTATAGAATGAGAAACTCAGTTGGTAGAGAAATAAGAATTCAGAAGCTCAAGCATAGGACAGAGAAAAAAGTTAGCAACATAAGGTAGAGAGGGGGTAGTGGTTTATGGTTCTGATAAATAGCAATGTGACAAGATAAGGAACAAATGATAGAAGAAAGATAAAAGGACAAAGTGAAAAGGGAGCTGGTCAAAAATGTTAGAAAAGGGACAATGGAAGGGATGTAATGAACTGAGACCAGTAGAGAGATACTGAACAGAAAAACCTCAAACTGGGACAAGAGAGAAGTGAGTATTAGTAAATTACATGTTAGACCACATTTTTAAATAACCTTTCACAAATGCATGAGTGCTGGAAGAGTTACTTCCTGTTGATATACTATATCTTAATTGTTTTAAATTAAACTGTCAATACTGATGTACATAATGCAGTTATATACAGATTTTCCAGTCAGCCTCTTTCCCACACCTTGTGGTTATGACGTCAGATATTGAGCTGTAATATGTGACCTCACTTCCTGTTATCACCTCCCTATTACTACCTTTAATTTACTTAAAGTGAACCAACCCCATTCCCCATTAACCCCACAATACCATCAATACCATTCCCCATAAACCACACAATACCACATAAATACATACATACTTAAATACATACACACATAATACTTTGGTATCTTTCTCTCTCCCAACAATTATTATGTATCTTAACTATATTGTATGGCAGCAAACAATTTGTACTCTGCCCTTCTATCACCAAGTCCTTTTTTTCACGCCCAATCATCTTACTCTTACACATCCACCTCTCTTCCAAATTAACTCCCACCCTCTCCCAGAATACATATTTTCCCTTGTTTCCCAGTCCCTCCCACTTTAATTTAAAGATATCCTCTCCTTCATCATTGCCATCTTCTACCTTCTATATATATATTCATCATCCCCTAATCCTGCCACCAACCACGTTAACGCCTTCGTACCCCCTTACCTACCTGCACACAGTCAGCAGGTTCTTCCTCTCCACAGCGATGTTTCTAGAGGAAGCCTTCTTGGAGGGCAATCCTAGAGCCATGGCTGACTGGATAAAGCTTGGTTCCATCCACAGCGTAAGATCCAGCCTCCCTCCTGCTTGTCCGGCAGGTCTCGATAATACCCTCCCCACCCTCCCCTTCAGGCCCACGGCCCGTGTGCTCGGTGGGCAGGCTTCAGAGCTAAATGGATGGAGGGCAGGGATCGGTGGAGGGATGAAGCCTGCTCTCCTTGGTGCTGAAGCTGGAGACACAGCTAGTGACGTCACCCTGCCGGGGAGGGGGAGGTGGGAAGAGAGGCAGGTTATTAGTCATGTGACAGCCACACAAAGGGGAACGTGAATAGATATTGCATTCTCCTCTTTATAACAGTGTAAACTGAATGTGTTTTAATAGAAGTAATCAAAATCTATAAGTTAAATAGATATTCACCAATACCGTTATAATAATAATAATTTTTAAATGTTTCTGATTAAACGTCTTGTATCTGAACTTATACTTTCCACATTCCACTTAGCAACCAAACATTTCAAAAGTTCTCCCTGTAGACTGCGTTTAGCTCATCCTCACATCCTGGACGCTCCTCAAGCATCATCTCTACTCCGTTTGCCAAATGTAACCCTTCACTACAATATGGACTGGCCACTGTCATATATCCCAACAAATTGGTCATAGAAGGGACGTGCTAGCACAAGGGGTGAAATAATAAAAGAAAGCACTAACTTATCAGAGGAGTGGTGGATACAAGAATACTCTCCCGGTAGAAGAGGTAATACATGAAACTAAAATATTATTCTGATTGGCATTTGATTATCACAAATATCGAACAAAGACTAACAAAAGGATTGAAGGTTAATAAATAGTTAATAACTCAATATATCAAGTAATTCACCTGATGTAAAGATAAGGTCTGCAACTTTTAAATCTACCCAGAAAATATATACAAGAATAATGTGTTTTCTTACATACATTTTTCAGTTACAAATATTTCCTTTTATATTTCTTCACCACTATTCCACAGCTTTGTTCTAAGGAATACAACAAACAATATAAAACGAATTGAGGTATTCTGATTCACTTGGCTCATGCTATTTATTCCTCCACTATCCAAATATTATAAATCATCATTTTGTCAAAGTTTTCTCAGCATTATGATTTTACAATAGCTCAGTTATGCAAATCCCCCCATAAAAGTGCAGAGTACAATAAAATGGTCTATTCTTGTCATCATGATAGGAAGTTGCTGGTTCAAAAAGCACAGTTACTATGGAAATAACAAGAAACCTTTGGGACGTCAGGGAAGCATATGATTCCCCATTACTTACACCCTATATATTGAGAAATTTACAGAAGAACACACATATGTAAATGTATGTATACAAATGTGCTTATATTGTAGCAATGATGTATATGTTACTAAATATGTACAGTATAGAGACATTCCAGGAGTGGCATTTTTGAAAGCATGTACAGAGATGGGGTGTGAGTAAAGGTAGTAACTTAAAGGGCCACTAAACCCAAAATCTTTCTTTCATGATTCAGATAGAGAATAGAAATTTAAACAACATTACAATTTACTTCCATAATTTATTTTGCTTCATTTTTTAAATATCCTTATTTGAAGAAAAAGCAATGCACATGGTGAGCCAATCACATGATGCTTCTATATGCAGCAACCAATCAGCAGCTAGTGAGCATATCTAGATATGCTTTTCATCAAAGAATATCAAGAGAATAAAACAAATTAGATAATATAAGTAAATTAGAAAGATGTTTAAAATTGCATTCTCTTTCTAAATCATAAAAGAAAAAATATGGGTGGCATGTCCCTTTAAGAGAAATACTGTTAGGTCTCTCTGCCTCACTGTCACAGTCAATGATAAGAAAAATGAGTGTTCTCTCTTGCAACGCTGAAGGCCCACGTCTATGGTTAACACTGACCAGAATATTATGCATCAGGAAATATAGGAAATCCCTATTTATCGAAACATATGATGAAGAATATACTGTTAGTATTTTTTCAGTTTATCTGATTTCACTGTGACTCACTTTATATTTTGATTTTAACATCAGATAGTTGGCATATATTTTGCAGCACTATTTAAATGACTCATTTCATACAGTCCCCTTAGCTGCACATAGAAATCTTCTTTAGGGGCATTTTTAAACTAGATGTAGGCTGACCATATTGCCGCTTTAAGAAGGAACACATGAAAAATACATATGTCAGGGTTCTTATACAAATCATTTCTTTAAACAGCCCTGAAAACAGCCCTGACATATGTATTTTTCATATGTGTCCCTTTTTTAAAGCAGCAATATGGTCAGCCTAACTAGATGGCAAGTCCTCAAGTAATCCTTGTCTGATGTCCTAATACCACAAGGTTAAAAAAAATAGTATCTGACAGATGGCTGTAGTGGTCCTTGTAGCACCAGGAGAGTGCAATACATTTGGAGGGGTACAGTATGCAGTATTGGGGCAAGTTGCTTGCATAAGCAACCTAGTGAGCCAATGTCAAGTTTCTAAACATAAGGCAAGACAAGAAGGTTGATTCAGCTAGAATGTGGAGTTTTATGCAATATGATGAAGTGTTAAAAATGAGAAAAGGGGAAGGTTCAGCAGAGATAGCGAGCGCAGGGGATTTTTCAGTGAAAAGGCAAAGGAAGGGTAGGAATTTAGAAGGGTCTTCCCAGTTTGTCATATCTAGAACAGTTACTGAGGGATGTAATGGCCCAGGACAGAATGGGTGATAATATAAAGCAAAAGTCTAGTGGAAAATAAAACACTCCCTTCTTTTACACTGTATTTGCTAGAAATGCCAGAAGAAAAAAAATGTCATGGATGTAATGTGCTATTTTGGTTACAGTCATTCTGATGAATCCATTAAAGAGACAGTAAAGTCAAAATTATACATTCATGATTCAGAGAAAGTGTGCAATTTTAAACAAGTTTCCAACTTATTTTTATTTTCAATTTCCCTTAGTTGTGTTGGTGGGGCCGATTTAACAACTGGCGCGGGCAGACATGATTCGATGTAGTGAATCATGTCCGCCCAACATTGCTAAAAGCACAAGCATTTATAGTGAAATGCTTGTGCAATGCCGCCCCCTGCACATTCACGACCAATCGGCCGCTAGCAGGGGGTGTCAATCATCCCGATCGTATCTGATCGGGATGATTGCAGTCCGCCACCTCAGCGGTGGCAGAAAAGTTAAGGAGCGGCGGTCTTACGACCGCTGTTTCTTAACTTCGGTTTCTGGCAACCCGGAAACTACGGGGGTAGATTGCAGCATCCGCTGCTTTATAAATCTCTCCCAATATCTTTTGTTAAAGAATAATCCTAGGTAAACTTAGGTGTGTGCATGTGTCTTTTGCCATCTGGCAGCAGTGTTTGCAACAATATTTATAGCAACATTATATATACAGGTAGCCCTCAGTTTACGCCGGGGTTAGGTTCCAGAAGGAATGGTTGTAAATCGAAACCGTTGTAAATTGAAACTCAGTTTATAATGTAAGTCAATAGGAAGTGAGGGAGATAGGTTCCAGGCCCCTCTCAAAATTGTCATAAGTAACACCTAATACATTATTTTTAAAGCTTTGAAATGAAGACTTTAAATGCTAAACAGCATTATAAACATAATAAAATAATCACACAACACAGACTTCACTTGCATTTTTCTGCAAACAGTTCTTTCTATGCATTCCAATCTGGACTGATTTATAGACTTGTTCCTTTGAAATCTGCTCGATAGCTCAGGTCTGGTTAAACTGATTAATTTCAGCTAGCTTGGCTTTGCTGCAACACAAGTGGACAGCTCCACCTACTGGCTATTTTAATAAATGCACTGCTTCTCAGTGCTTTTCAATAGCAGTCACATGACTGGAAAAAAAGGTTGGTATTCTGAAACGGTGTAAATTGAACCGTTGTAAAACGAGGGCCACCTGTAGTTGTACACTTTGCAGCCACAGAGTGTCTGTAGCATTCTTTGGCAGCCGTGTATGTAACATGTATAACATTGCTATAAATTTTGTTGCAAATAGTGCTGCCAGATGGCTAAAGATACATGAACGCTCCAGAACTCACCTAGGATTACTTTTTAACAAAGGATACAATAGAACAATGCAAAATTTATAATTGAAGTAAATTGAAAAGTTATTGAAAATTCTATGCTCTGTCCAATCTTAAAGGAACAGTCTACTCCAGATAGATAATCCCTTTACTACCAAATTTCTCAGTTTTGCAGAACCAACACAGTTATATTATTATACTTTTTATCTCTGTAATTACCTTGTATCTAAGCCTCTGCAGACTGCCCTCTATTCTCAGTTCTTTTGACAGACTTGCATTTTAGCAAATCAGTGCACTCTCATAAGTAACTCCACGGGCGTGAATACAATGTTATCTATATGGCACACATGAACTAACGCCCTCTGGCTGTGAAAAACTGTCAAATGCATTCAGATAAGAGGCGGCCTTCAAGGGCTTAGAAATTAGCATATAAACCTAACTAGGTTTAGCTTTCAACAAAGAATACCAAGAGAAGCAAATTTGATGATAAAAGTAAATTGGAAAGTTGTTTAAAAATTACATTCCCTATCCAAATCATGAAAGTTTAATTCTGACTAGACTGTCCCTTTAAGTTTAATTTTCACTTTACTGTCCCTTTAATTATCACTATCAATACTTTAAAGGAAAGTTAAATGGACATAAACATGACTTTGTTATTATATGCATGGTATATATTATCAATTACGCACTGCATTGCAAACAAAATTGTTTTAAAAGCATTTAAAATTGTAATTTTGCTAGCAAAATATGCAGGGCTTTCATGTCACAGAGAAGTCCAGGGCTATACACTTTAGCACAAAGGATTTAATATTTTAGAATCTTATAAGTCCTTGACATTTTAAAAGGCTCCTGTAGCAAGATAATCTGTTTCACATCCACAGGTAAAGATAAAGCTTTTGTTGCTAAGCAACATTAAAAAAAATCTGTATTTTTCTATTGTAACGGGTGTTTCTTTTGAAAATTTCAGGTGTTCATTAATTTCTGACACATAAAAATGTCTAAGCAAGGTTACTTCATGTCCACAATAAACTTACAGGAAGCTTATTTTCAATTCATTCAGACCACTATTGTTTTCTGAGATTCACTTTTCTAGATAAGCATTACCAATTTGACGCTTGTCCTTTTGGGCTAGCGGCAGCTCAGAGATTCTTTTCAAAGATTCTTGGTGCCCTTCTACCTGTATTCAGAGAGCAGGGTATTGCAGTGTTTCCTTATTTGGATGATATTTGGTACTAGCTTTAATCTTTTCATTCAGCAGAATCTCACTTGATACAACGAGTGTGGTTTCATTAAGACATGGTTGGAGGATCAATTTACAATAGTGTTTCTTGATTCTTTAGACAAGAGTCACCTTTTTAGGTTTCCAGATAAATTTTAGTATCTATGGTTCTTTCTCTGATAGACTAGAGACAAATTAAGTTAATTTTAGTTTGTCTAAACTTTCAGTCTCCATTTTTTCCTTCAGTGGTTATGTGCATGGAAGTTTTTGGTCTCATGACTGCAGCATCAGGTACAATCCTCTTTACTCGTTTCGTTTGGGGCCTCTATAGCTTTGCATGTTGCACCATAGGTGCAGGGATTATTTTCAGTTATAACAACTGGTATACTTAAATCTTAACACTTTTTTCTCTCTGATTTGGTGATTGGACTATCACCTTATTGTTCAGAGGGCCTCATGTGTTTGTTCTAGCTGGACTATATTCTCAACAGATGCAAGTTTTTCAGGTGGGGGAGCTATCTGAGAGCCTCTGACAGCACTTGGGGTTTGGAAACCTCAGGAGGCGAGGTTGCCAATCAATATTTTAGAACTTCATGCTATTTTCAGGGCTTTTCAGGCATGGCCTCTATTGAAGAGACAACTTTTACATTTGTTTTTTTAAACAGACAATATCACAACAGTGGCATTTGTCAATCATCAAGGAGGAACTTGCAGTCCTTCAGTTATGGAGGAAGTATTTTGGATACTTTCTTGGACAGAATCCAACTCTTGTCTAAAGACAAGATTCATATCTCAGGTATAGACAATTGGGAAGGGGATTATCACAGCCGTCAGACTTTTTATCTGGGGTGGGGGAGTGCTCTCCATCCAGATGTGTTTTTTTCATCTTGTTCAGATGTGGGGTCTTCCAGAAATAGATCTGATGGTCTCTTGTCTAAACAAGAAGTTTTCCAGATACCTTTTTAGGTCCAAGGATCCACAGGCGGAAATGGTGGATGCTCTAGCAGTTTCTTAGTTTTCACCAACCTGCTTACCTTTTTCCGCCTCTGGTTTATTTTCCAAGAGTGATCTCCAAGATCATAATGGAACAATCTTTTGTGTTTCTGATAGGACCAGCTTAGTCTCTCAAGTTTTGGTATGCAGACCTTGTCAGGATGTCCAGTTTCCAGCCTTGGTTACTTCCTTTAAGGGCAGACCTTCTGTTTCAGGGGCTGTTTTTTCCATCAGGATCTCAAATCTCTAATTTTGAAGGCATTGAAATTGAATGCTTAAGAGTTTAGTCAAAGAGGTTTCTCTGACTCAGTGTCAGGGTTTTTTTCCCTGTTGTGTTTGCCATGTGCTGCTGGCAGCCATTTTACTCACCTCTCTTCCTGACTTGGTGCATTGTGGGGGATGCTGCTCATTTCCTGCACTTCCTTTTATGGCCAGACTGGTGTGCATCATCCATGTGAGACAGGATGCTGTCTCAGAATTGTGATGTCATCACTTATTATTTAAAGGGCCTCTGTTCAGTATGCTTTGCCTTTGCGTTGTCTCAGACCTGTTTGTGAGAGTTCCTGTGTATTACCTGGCTGCCTGACGTCCTTCCTGGTTCCTGATCCCTGGCTTGTTCCTGACTCTGCTGTTTTCCTTGTTCCTGATTCCGGCTTGTCTGACTATTCGCTTTGGCTCCTGACTCGGCTCGTCTGACTACCAGCTCTGGTTTTGACCCCTGGCTTGTTATTTGACTTGTGGACTTTTTATTATTTTTTGCTATTAATAAAGGTGTGATTATTTTTGCACTTCTCGTCTGATTCCTGGCACCCTGACATTACGCAAAGGCCATGAATCCTGAGGCTGCTAATTATCCACCTTTACCTGCCATCATTTCCAGGATGTATGTACAGGATCACAGCTTGGAACAATTTGCACTAGCCCTGCAAACCCTGCTGACTCGCACTGCACGTTTGGACCAAAGTGTCCCGCAAGTTATGGCTGCTCCTGTTTCCGCTGCTGCACCTATGCCTACCAGGAGCATGTCCGGTTCTGCACCTCTACCTCAGCGATATGGAGGCGATCCTATTCAGTGCAGAGGATTTTTGAACCAGGTGGGCATTTACTTTGAGATGTTACCTCAGGCGTTTCCCTCTGACAGAGCTAAGGTGGGATTTCTCATCTCGTTACTCTCTGACACAGCACTTGCATGGGCTAATCCCTTGTGCGAGACTAATAAACCTGTGATTTCAAATTACCCTGAATTTTTTGCCTCCTTTCGAAGGGTATTTGATGTTCCGGCTCGCTCCTCCTCTGCTGCTAAACGACTCATGTCCATTCAGCAAGGTACAAGATCTGTTGCTAAATATGCTATTGAGTTCCGTACCGTTGCCGCAGAGGTAGGTTGGAACAATGAAGCCCTTGTTGCCGCCTTCTTTCATGGGCTCTCTGATGCGATTAAAGATGAAGTTGCTGCCAGAAATTTACCAGAGGATCTCGAGGCATTGGTGTCTTTTTTTATCCTAATTGACATCAGACTCAGAGAGAGGCCCTCTTTCAAGGAGCGCTTGCGGAAGCCGCCTGTTCCGTTGTCTCCTACGAGTTCGTTCCCACCCATGCCTCCCTCTCCTCCCATGCCTCCTGGTCCCGAGTCACCAGGTACTGCTGAGCCGATGCAGTTGGGATTCATGTGTCTCTGCGGAGGAGAGGGCCTTTAGGAGGAGGGAGGGGCTCTGCCTCTATTGTGGGTTACAGGGCCACCTTTTGAAGTCTTGTCCTACACGGCAGAGAAACGCTCACACCTAAGGTCCTGTCGGGGGTAGACCTTGGGTGGTTTATCCTCGTCCCCGGAACCGCTTAAGGAGAAATCTTTGGTCACGGTTGCCCTTTCCTGGGTGGACTCCTCCATAGTCACTCAGGCTCTTGTTGACTCCGGTGCTGCGGGCTATTTTATTGACAGTGCTTTTGTATCAAAGCACTCCATTCCTGTTTTGCCTCGGTCCCTTCCACTTGCTATTGAGGCCATTGATGGCAGGCCTCTTCAGCCCGCACTCGTTACTCACGAAACTGCTCCATTGTCCATGACTGTTGGGGCTCTCCATTTTGAAACCCTCCAGTTCCAGGTGATAAACTCTCTGCATTTTCTGGTTGTTCTGGGTTATCCCTGGCTCCAAAAGCACAATCCCAGTCTCGACTGGCGCAGGTCCGAAATTTTGTCGTGGTCCCCGCAATGTATTTCCACTTGCCTTCGGAAACCAGTTAAAGTCTTGTGCACTTCTTCGGTATCTCAATTGCCAGAGAAGTACAGAGAGTTCCTAGACGTGTTTGACAAGGTGCATGCCGGTACATTGCCTCCTCACCGGTCTTACGATTGTGCCATAGACCTGCAACCCGGAGCCATTCCTCCTCGGAGCCGGGTGTACCCTCTGTCTGTTGCAGAGAATTGTGCTATGGAGGCGTATGTTGCCGATGCTCTGTCACGGGGAATCATCCACAAATCCTGCTCTCCTGCAGGGGCTGGCTTCTTCTTTGTGAAGAAAAAGGGTGGCGAGTTAAGACCATGTATCAATTATAGGGGTCTTAATCGTCTTACCATTAAGAATGCTTACCCTATTCCGCTCATTACGGAACTCTTTGACCACCTCAAGGGAGCTACGGTCTTTACTAAACTTGATTTGAGAGGAGTGTACAATCTCGTTAGGATTAAGGAGGGCCACGAATGGAAAACAGCATTTAACACCAGGAGCGGGCATTATGAGTATCTTGTAATGCCCTTTGGCCTATGTAATGCTCCTGCTGTTTTTCAGGAATTTATTAATGATGTCCTACGAGATATGTTGCAACAGTGTGTTGTGGTGAACTTAGACGACATCCTCATACACTCACCCACACTTGAGGCTCACCGTTCTGATGTTACACAGTTCTTCAGAGACTACGTGAGAACGGCCTGTTTTGTAATCTTGAGACCTTCCTAGGTTATGTTATCTCCGTTGCAGGGTTCTCCATGGATCCTGACAAGTTATCTGCAGTTCTGCAGTGGCCTCGCCCAGTTGGTCTTCGGTCTATTCAACGTTTTTTGGGGTTCGCCAATTACTATAGAAAGTTTTTTTAAAAACTTTTCTTCCTTGGTCAAACCTATCACAGACATGACCCGTAAAGAGAATGATCCACTCCATTGGTCACCTACTGCCATTAAGGCCTTTGACAGTCTTAAGACTGCCTTTGCTGCCGCTCCAGTTCTGGCTCATCCTAACCCTGTCCTGCCTTTCATTCTTGAGGTCGATACGTCTGAGACTGGAGTAGGTGCCCTCTTGTCTCAACGTCCTACGCCTGATGGTTCCTTGAATTTGTGTGGTTTCTTCTCTAAGAAATTGTCTCCAGCGGAGTGCAATTATGAAATTGGCGACAGGGAATTACTGGCCATAATTTTGGCACTCAAGGAATGGAGGCATCTTCTCGAGGGTACTAGTGTGCCAGTGCTCATTCTTACTGACCACAAGAATTTAACTTATCTATCTGAAGCAAATCGTTTGTCGCCCCGACAGGCCAGATGGGCGCTATTTTTGTCTCGGTTTAATTATGTGGTCTCCTACCTGCCTGGTAGTAAGAATGTTAGGGCTGATGCCCTCTCTCGACAATTTTCGCCTCTGTCCAAGGAGGAGTCTGTACCTACTCCTGTTATACCTCCTGACCATATTTTGGCGTACTAATTTGACTTCTCCCTTGGGGGAGGAGATCATGGCTGCACAAACCAATGCACCTCCTGAGAAACCTAGTGGTAAGTGTTTTGTTCCTGAGAATCTTCGAACTAAACTTTTGCACACTTACCACTATCCTAAAGTCGCAGGTCATCCAGGCAAGAACCAAATGATTTGGTCTGTCACTCGACAATTCTGGTGGCCAGGTCTTCGTTCCGATGTTGCTACGTCTAAGACTCCTCAACGTCTTCCTGTGGGTCTTCTTCAACCTATTGCTAATGGTGAGCGTCCTTGGACACATCTTTCCATAGACTTCATTGTCGAGCTCCCTGTCGAGCTCCCTGTTTCCAATTACTTTGCAATTACTTTGCAATTGCAATTACTTTGCATTCCCTTGATGAAGCTGCCTACTGCTCAGGAGCTTGCTTCAATTTTTGCCCGGGAGGTCTTCCGTTTACATGGGTTACCCAAGGAGATAGTGTCGGACCAGGGTAGCCAGTTTGTCTCCAGATTTTGGCGTTCCTTTTGTGCTCAAATGGGGATCCAGTTTTCCTTCTCCTTGGCATATCACCCTCAATCCAATTGGGCTGCGGAACGGTCTAATCAAGTTTTGGAACAGTTCCTCCATTGCTATGTCTCAGATCACCACAATAATTGATCTGAACTGTTACCTTGGGCAGAGTTTGCTCATAATAGTGCTATTAATGCTTCCTCCAAGTTATCCCCGTTCATGGCGAATTATGGGTTTCAACCATCCTTGTTGCCCGATTCATTCATGTCTCAGGGTATTCCAGCTTTGGAGGAGCATCTCCTGCAACTCCGTTCCACGTGGGTGCAGATTCAGGATTGCCTTCATCGTTCTATGCAGCGCCAAAAGTTCCAGGCTGATCGTAGGCGTCTGCCCGCACCTTCCTACCAGGTTGGTGAGAGAGTTTGGCTGTCCTCCCGCAACTTGAAGCTTTGTGTGCCTTCCAATAAATTGGCTCCCCGATATGTTGGTCCTTTTCGAATACTCTGACAGGTTAATCCTGTGGCCTACGCTCTTGACATTCCTCCTGCTATGCGCATCTCCAATGTTTTTCATGTCTCCCTCTTGAAACCATTGGTTTGTAATCGGTTTATCACTGTGTTGCCTCGTCCCGTCTTATCTTTGATGACAACCATGAGGAGTATGAGGTCAGCAGCATTATTGACTCTCGTATGTCCAGGGGCCGTGTACAGTATTTGGTTCACTGGAGGGGCTACGGTCCAGACTAGCGTTCTTGGGTTCCCTCTTCTGATGTTCATGCTCCAGCCCTCCTCCGTGCCTTCCATGCCCGTTTCCCCAATAAGCCTTTTGTCCTCCCGTGGGGGAGGGGTCTTTGAGGGGAGGGTACTGTCAGGGTTTTTTCCCTGTTTTGTTTGCCATGTGCTGCTGGCAGCCATTTTACTTACCTCTTTTCTTGACTTGGTGCATTGTGGGGGATACTGCTCATTTCCTGCACTTCCTTTTATGGCCAGACTGGTGTGCATCATCCATGTGAGACAGGATGTCATCACTTATTATTTAAAGTGCCTCTGTTCAGTATGCTTTGCCTTTGCGTTGTCTCAGACCTGTTTGTGAGAGTTCCTGTGTATTACCTGGCTGCCTGACGTCCTTCCTGGTTCCTGATCCCTGGCTTGCTCCTGACTCTGCTGTTTTCCTTGTTCCTGATTGCGGCTCGTCTGACTATTCGCTTTGGCTCCTGACTCGGCTCGTCTGACTACCAGCTCTGGTTTTGACTCCTGGCTTGTTATTTGACTTGTGGATTTATTGTGGAATTATTTTTTGCTATTATTAAAGGTGTGATTATTTTTGCACTTCTCGTCTCAGTCTAATTCCTGGCACCCTGACACTCAGTTATTAGCACTATGATACAGGCTCGTAAGTCTGTTTCTAGGAGAATTTATATTTTCGGGTTAGGAAAATCTATATTTCATGATGTTCTACTCATGATTATTCTTGGCATTCTTTTAGAATTCCTAGGATTTTACAGTTCCTTTATGATGGTTTGGATAAACGTTTTGTCTGCAAATTCTTTGAAAGGACAAATTTCTGCTCTTTCTGTCTTATTTCATAGAAAGGTTGCTAAACGTCTTTATATTCACTGTTTTGTTCATGCTTTGATTCATATTAAACCTGTTTTTAAATCTATTTCTCCTCTTTGGAGTCTCAATTTTGGTTTTGAAAATGTTACAGGCTCCTCCTTTTGAGTCTATGCATTTTCCAGACATTTCTTGGAAAGTGTTATTTCTTTTGGCTACCTCTTCTGCTTGAAGAGTTTCTGTATTTTCTGCTCACTCTTGTGAGTCTTTTTATCTAATTTTCCATCAAGATAAGCTGTTTTGCTGACTTCATTTTAATTTTTGCCTAAAGTTGTGAATTCTAAGAACATCAATAAGGAAATTGTTGTTGTTTTTTTGTGTCCTAATTTTAAGAATTCTCTTGAAGGGTCTTTACATTTTTTGGATGTGGTAAGAGCTTTGAAATATTATGTTGAGGCTACTTAAGATTTCAGAAAGACTTATAGTCTATTTGTTATTTTTTCTGACTCCAGGAAAGGTCAGAAAGCCTCTGTTATTTCTCTGTTTTTTTGGTTGAGATTTTTAATTCAGAAAGTTTAGAGAATTACAGCTCATTCTACTAGATCAGTTGCCACTTCTTGGGTTCTCAAGAATGAAGCTTCAGTTGAGCAAATTTGCAAAGCAGCAACTTGGTCTTCTTTGCATACTTTTTCTAATTTTACCTTTTTATGTGTTTGCTTCTTTGGAAGCAGCCTTTGGTGGAAAGTTTTTTCAGGCAGTTGTTTCAGCTTGATTCCAATGCCTTTGATTTGAGTTTTTTTGAAATTTTTAAGAAAACTTAATTATTTTTGGGATTTAATTTCTCAGCGGAAATAGCTGTTTTTATTTTTTCCCTCTCTCTATCTAGTGACTCGTGGACTTCCACATCTTGGGTATTATATCCCATACATCACTAGCTCATGGACTCTTGCCACTTACATGAAAAAAACATAATTTATGTAAGAACTTACCTGATAAATTCATTTCTTTCATAGTGGCAAGAGTCCATGAGACCCATCCTATTTTTTGTGGTTATGATTTTTTTTGTATAAAGCACATTATTCTTTCCAGTTCCTTTTTTGCATGCTTTTTACTCCTTTTTATACACCTCACTTCTTGGCTATACGTTAAACTGAAGTATGAGTGAGGTGGGAGGTGTATTTATACGCATTTTGAGGTTTGGGAAACTTTGTCTCCTCCAGGTAGGAATGTATATCCAATACGTCACTAGCTCATGGACTCTTGCCACTATGAAAGAAATTAATTTATCAGGTAAGTTCTTACATAAATTATGTTTTTGCGAACATTCCCAGAACTAACGTATTTCTAGTTATTTCAGAAAATAAGAAAAGTAATTTGTTTAAAAAAACCACATATATGTAAATCAATAGGGGAGATAAAGATATAGCTATATGGAATGATGGGGAATGGTAAAACATACACCCAGAAGATAAAACATTTAAAAAGAAGTGTTATATGGAGAAATCAAATTACTTATAAGATGTAGAGGGGGATTTTATATCACTGAAGGAATTCTTGAGGGTACATTAACCAATATGACAGATTATAGAGATAAGTTATATTTGTAAATAGCAGTACTATGTTGCAACCCCTCTGTCAGCAAAAGGGTTAATAGTAAAGATCACACAGCTTGTATGTTATTCCTTTGGCTGGTATAGAGGGCAGCAGTGTTTTGCCCGGTGTCATTTTGGTTTTGCTGAAATGCCATGCACAGTTTTCATAACATAAGGATATCATAACAACAAAAAGATCTTAGTATTATATTTTTGCAAGCACAGTTGAGTTCCATATCACTGATTACATGGGTAGGGGGTACATGATGACTCTGATTCATGGTAATAAATAATTACAGACATAAACAGATTAAAGAAAATAGTAAAACTGGAGGAGGACCTGTTTCAGAGGGCTTACAGTCTACGGGATAAGTCGAAATGAAGATTAGCTAGAACTATATGAGTAGTTATAGTATGCTTTGGTGTAAGGCAATAGTAGGAGTTAGAGAGAGATTTATATAGTCAATAAAATATTCATAAATGATCTCTAGGGTTGCAAATGGGAGGACTACAGCGGGACAAGGAGGAGGAGGTCAACGGTTTCTATACCGTAGTATACACACTATATTGTACACTTTCTGAGGTTTATATTAAACGTTGAGATAACATGATTTTATACTGAATAAGCAATGGCTTTCTTTCATTTACTAATAATTTTTAGCTTTGTTGTAATTCAGAATATTTTTGTCTTTTTTCTTGACTATATTTGTAATGTGTAGATCAATAAAATTGCAAAATAAATAAAAAATATTCATAAAGTATGTTTATTAGTGATGTCGCGAATTGTTCGCCGGCGAATAGTTCCCAGCGAACATAGCTTGTTCGCGTTCGCAGCGGCGGGCGAACATATGCGATGTTCGATCCGCCCCCTATTCATCATCATTGAGTAAACTTTGACCCTGTATCTCACAGTCTGCAGACACATTTCAGCCAATCAGCAGCAGACACTCCCTCCAAGACCCTCCCAGCTCCTGGACAGCAGCCATTTTAGATTCATTCGGAAGCTGCATTGTTAGTGAGAGGAGGGACAGTGTAGCTGCTGCTGATTTCATAGGGAAATTGATAGCTAGGCTAGTGTATTCAGTGTCCACTACAGTCCTGAAGGACTCATCTGATCTCTGCTGTAAGGACAGCACCCCAAAAAGCCCTTTTTTTTTTTTTTTTTTTTGCCTGTGTAATTTTGACTGTGAAACATCAGTCTGCTAGTGTAAACTAATTGCAGTTGCCTGCCTGCAGTGCCTTCACTCATATCTGTTGTAACAGTAGTGTAAATTTAAAAAAAAAACTTTTTTGACTGTGAAACATCAGTCTGCTAGTGTAATCTAATAGCAGTTGCCTGCCTGCCAGCGTGTGTGCCAGGCCCACTTGCCAACTAGTGCCTCCACTCATATCTGTTGTAACAGTAGTGTAAATTTAAAAAAAAAAACTTTTTTGACTGTGAAACATCAGACTGCTAGTGTAATCTAATTGCAGTTGCCTGCCTGCCAGCGTGTGTGCCAGGCCCACTTGCTAAGTGCCACCACTCATATCTGTTGTAACAGTAGTGTAAATTTTTTTTAAAAAAAATTTTTTGACTGTGAAACATCAGTCTGCTAGTGTAATCTAATTGCAGTTGCCTGCCTGCCAGCGTGTGTGCCAGGCCCACTTGCCAACTAGAGCCACCACTCATATCTGTTGTAACAGTAGTGTAAATTTTTTAAAAAAAAAACTTTTTTGACTGTGAAACATCAGTCTGCTAGTGTAATCTAATAGCAGTTGCCTGCCTGCCAGCGTGTGTGCCAGGCCCACTTGCCAACTAGTGCCACCACTCATATCTGTTGTAACAGTAGTGTAAATTAAAAAAAAAACTTTTTTGACTGTGAAACATCAGTCTGCTAGTGTAATCTAATTGCAGTTGCCTGCCTGCCAGCGTGTGTGCCAGGCCCACTTGCCAACTAGTGGCACCAATCATATCTGTTGTAACAGTAGTGTAAATTTTTAAAAAAACTTTTTTGACTGTGAAACATCAGTCTGCTAGTGTAATCTAATTGCAGTTGCCTGCCTGCCAGCGTGTGTGCCAGGCCCACTTGGCAACTAGTGCAACCACTAATATCTGTTGTAACAGTAGTGTAAATTTTTTAAAAAAAAACTTTTTGGACTGTGAAACATCAGTCTGCTAGTGTAATCTAATTGTAGTTGCCTGCCTGCCAGCGTGTGTGCCAGACCCACTTGCCAACTAGTGCCACCACTCATATCTGTTGTAAAAGTAGTGTAAATTTAAAAAAAAAAAAATGTTTTGACTGTGAAACATCAGTCTGCTAGTGTAATCTCATTGCAGTTGCCTGCCTGCCTGCCTGCCTGCCTGCCAGTGTGTGTGCCAGGCCCACTTGCCAACTGGTGGCACCACTCATATCTGTTGTAACAGTAGTGTAAATTTAAAAAAAACTTTTTTGACTGTGAAACATCAGTCTGCTAGTGTAATCTAATTGCAGTTGCCTGCCTGCCAGCGTGTGTGCCAGGCCCACTTGCCAACTAGTGTCACCACTCAAATCTGTTGTAACAGTAGTGTAAATTTAAAAAAAAAAACTTTTTTGACTGTGAAACATCAGTCTGCTAGTGTAATCTAATTGCAGTTGCCTGCCTGCCAGCGTGTATGCCAGGCCCACTTGCCAACTAGTGCCACCACTCATATCTGTTGTAACAGTAGTGTAAATTTTTGTAAAAAAATTTTTTTGACTGTGAAACATCAGTCTGCTAGTGTAATCTAATTGCAGTTGCCTGCCTTCCAGCGTGTGTGCCAGGCCCACTTGCCAACTAGTGCCTCCACTCATATCTGTTATAACAGTAGTGTAAATTTAAAAAAAAAAACTTTTTTGACTGTGAAACATCAGTCTGCTAGTGTAATCTAATTGCAGTTGCCTGCCAGCGTGTGTGCCAGGCCCACTTGCCCAGTGCCACCACTCATATCTGGTGTAACAGTAGTGTAAATTTAAAAAAAAAAACTTTTTTTTTGACTGTGAAACATCAGTCTGCTAGTGTAATCTAATTGCAGTTGCCTGCCTGCCAGCGTGTGTGGCAGACCCACTTGCCCAGTGCCACACCACTCATATCTGGTGTAACAGTAGTGTAAATTAAAAAAAAAAACTTTTTTGACTGTGAAACATCAGTCTGCTAGTGTAATCTAATTGCAGTTGCCTGCCTGCCAGCGTGTGTGCCAGGCCTACTTGCCCAGTGCCACCACTCATATCTGGTGTAACAGTAGTGTAAATTTAAAAAAAAAACTTTTTCGACTGTGAAACATCAGTCTGCTTGTGTAATATAATTGCAGTTGCCTGCCTGCCAGCGTGTGTGCCAGACCCACTTGCCCAGTGCCACACCACTCATATCTGGTGTAACAGTATTGTAAATTTAAAAACAAAAAACTTTTTGGACTGTGAAACATCAGTCTGCTTTTTTGTGTCAGGCTCACAGCTTATACTGTGCCCACTTGCCCAGTGCCACCACTCATATCTTGTTTAATAGTAGTGTAAGTGTACATTTAAAAAAATAAAAACTTTTTGGACTGTGAAACATCAGTCTGCTTTTTTGTGTCAGGCTCACAGCGTATACTGTGCCCACTTGCCCAGTGCCACCATTCATATCTTGTTTAATAGTAGTGTAAGTGTACATTTAAAAAATTAAAATCTTTTTGGACTGTGAAACATCAGTCTGCTTTTTTGTGTCAGGCTCACAGCGTATACTGTGCCCATTTGCCCAGTGCCACCACTCATATCTTGTTTAATAGTAGTGTAAGTGTACATTTAAAAACAAAAAAAACTTTTTGGACTGTGAAACATCAGTCTGCTTTTTTGTTTCAGGCTCACAGCTTATACTGGGCCCACTTGCCCAGTGCCACCACTCATATCTTGTTTAATAGTAGTGTAAGTGTACATTTAAAAACAAAAAAAACTTTTTGGACTATGAAACATCAGTCAGCTTTTTTGTTTCAGGCTCACAGCTTATACTGGGCCCACTCGCCCAGTGCCACCACTCATATCTTGTTTAATAGTAGTGTAAGTGTACATGTAAAAAAATAAAAACTTTTTGGACTGTGAAACATCAGTCTGCTTTTTTGTGTCAGGCTCACAGCTTATACTGGGCCCACTTGCCCAGTGGCACCACTCATATCTTGTTTAATAGTAGTGTAAGTGTACATTTAAAAAAAAATGACAGGCAGAGGCAGGCCACCCCGCAGGTGCCGTCGTGGTCGTGGTGCTGTGATTCCCTTTGGCACTAGAATAATGCCCAGTGTTCAGAGGCCACGTCCCATGAACTCGAAAAGTTCTGAGGAAATAGTTGACTTTATAACACAGGACACCTAATCTTCTATAGCTTCCGCTCCGAACCTTGACGCACCATCCTCCTCCAGCTTATCTTCGGGCACCTCTCAAGTTACCACTCGCCCGCCTGCCGCCACCACCAACACTAGCACCACAGCCACTTCACTTGATGTGTCAGAGGAGTTTTTTACACATCAGTTGGAAGAAATGAGTGATGCGCAACCATCATTGACAGAGGATGTAGATAACAGTGATATGTCTCAGTCAGGCAGCATTACAGACATGGACATACGGTGTGATGATGATTATGTTGTACCCGCTGCTGCTTCCTTTGTTGATTTGTCAGATACAAGTGAAGCGGTTGATGATGACGATGCGTCCGTGGATGTCACGTGGGTGCCCGCTAGAAGAGAAGAAGAACAGGGGGAAAGTTCAGATGGGGAGACAGAGAGGAGGAGGAGACGAGTTGGAAGCAGGGGGAGGTCGTCGCAAGGAGCTAGTGGCACAGTCAGACAGCATGCATCGGCACCCGGGGTCAGCCAGACAGCACGCCAATCAACGCATGCTGTTGCCACCACCAGAATGCCGTCATCGCAGAGCTCAGCAGTGTGGCATTTTTTTTTGTGTCTGCCTCTGACAGCAGCAATGCCATTTGCAACCTGTGCCAAAAGAAACTGAGTTGTGGGAAGTCAAACAACCACCTAGGTACAACTGCTTTGCGAAGGCACATGATCGCACATCACAAACTCCTATGGGATCAACACATGAGTAGAAGCAGCACACAAACTCAAAGCCGCCATCCTCCTCCTGGTCCAGCATCTTCAGCCACGTCAACCACTGCTGTCCTTCTTGCCCCCTCTCAACCATCCGCCACTCCGTCTCTCTTCCGGAGCAGTTCCTGCTCATCATCTGCCCACAGTCAGGTATCTGTCAAGGACATGTTTGAGCGTAAGAAGCCAATGTCACAAAGTCACCCCCTTGCCCGGCGTCTGACAGCTGGCTTGTCTGAACTGTTAGCCCGCCAGTTTTTACCATACAAGCTGGTGGAGTCTGAGGCGTTCCAAAAATTTGTAGCTATTGGGACACCGCAGTGGAAGGTACCCGGACGAAATTTCTTTGCACAAAAGGCAATCCCCAACCTGTACTCGATTGTGCGAAAGGAAGTAATGGCATGTCTGGCACACAGTGTTGGGGCAAGGGTCCATCTGACCACTGATAGCTGTTCTGCAAAGCATGGTCAGGGCAGGTATATCACCTACACTGCGCATTGGGTAAACCTGCTGATGGCTGCCAAGCATGGAATGTGTGGCTCTGCAGAGGATGAGTTGGTGACACCACCATGACTTGCAGGCAGACCTGCTGCCACCTCCTCTACTCCTCCTACTCCATCCTCTTCCATAACCTCCTTGGCTGAGTCCTCTTCTGCTGCTGCGTCTTGCTCCACATCAACGGCACCCCCCCAGCTCCGCAGGTACTATTCCACATCCCAGATACGGCAGTGTCACGCCATCTTGGGGTTGACTTGCCTGAAAGCAGAGAGTCACACCAGACCAGCACTCCTGTCCACCCTGAAAGCACAGGTGGATCAGTAGCTGACTCCGCACCAACTGGAGATCGGCAAAGTGGTTTCTGACAACGGAAGTAATTTGGTGGCGGCATTGAAATTGGGCAAGTTGACACATGTGCCGTGCATGGCACATGTGTGTAATCTTATCGTGCAACGCTTTGTGCATAAGTACCCAGGCTTACAGGACGTCGTGAAGCAGGCCAGGAAGGTGTGTGGCCATTTGAGGCGTTCCTACATGGCCATGGCGCACTTTTCCGATATCCAGCGGCGAAACAACATGCCAGTGAGGCACTTGATTTGCGACAGCCCGACACGTTGGAATTCAACACTCCTAATGTTCGACCGCCTGATCCAACAAGAAAAAGCCGTTAACGAGTATTTGTATGAACGGGGTGCTAGGACAGCATCTGCAGAGCTGGGAATTTCTTGCCACATTACTGGGCGCTCATGCGCAATGCCTGTAGGCTCATGCGTCCTTTTGAGGAGGTGACAAACCTAGTCAGTCGCACCGAAGGCACCATCAGCGACATCATACCATTTGTTTTCTTCCTGGAGCGTGCCCTGCGAAGAGTGCTGGATCAGGCCGTAGATGAGCGTGAAGAGGAAGAGGAAGAGTTGTGGTCATCATCACCACCAGAAACAGCCTTATAAGCATCGCTTGCTGGACCAGCGGCAACGCTGGAAGAGGATTGTGAGGAAGAGGAGTCAGAGGAGGAATGTGGCTTTGAGGAGGAGGAGGAAGACCAACCACAACAGGCATCCCAGGGTGCTTGTTGTCAACTATCTGGTACCCATGGTGTTGTACGTGGCTGGGGGGAAGAAGATACCTTCAGTGAGATCACTGAGGATGAGGAACGGGTCATGAGTAGCTCGGCATCCAACCTTGTGCAAATGGGGTCTTTCATGCTGTCGTGCCTGTTGAGTGACCCTCGTATAAAAAAGCTGAAGGAGAACGACCTGTACTGGGTGTCCACGCTACTAGACCCCCGGTATAAGCATAAAGTGCCTGAAATGTTACCGAATTACCACAAGTCGGAAAGGATGCAGCAGTTCCAAAATAAATTAAAAAGTATGCTTTACACAGCGTATAAGGGTGATGTCACAGCACAACGGGAATCTAACAGGGGAAGAGGTGAAAGTAATCCTCCGACTCCCACGACCACACCGGCAAGGACAGGACACTTTACAGACGTGTTGTTGATGGAGGACATGCAGAGCTTTTTAACTCCTATGCATCGCCACAGCCCTTCGGGGTCCACCCTCAGAGAACGACTTGACCAACAGGTAGCAGACTACCTCACCTTAACTGCAGATCTTGACACTCTGAGGAGCGATGAACCCCTTGACTACTGGGTGTGCAGGCTTGACCAGTGGCCTGAGCTATCCCAATTTGAACTAGAACTTCTGGCCTGCCCCGCTTCAAGTGTCCTGTCAGAAAGGACCTTCAGTGCAGCAGGAGGTATTGTCACTGAGAAGAGAAGTTGCCTAGGTCAAAAAAGTCTAGATTACCTCACCTTTATTAAGATGAATGAGGGATGGATCCCGAAGGGACTGACATTGGGCTATACATTTGAGTAAAAAAGGCCTGATGAGATGAGCTGCCTTGGGCTAAAAATGGTCCACACGCTGCTGTATTTTATCTTTGAATGCCGGATGACTTGCGTGACTTATCCGCCACCAACTAGGGTTCAAGCCGCAATGTTTTAGGGCACTTTCTGCCTGGGAAACAAACATCAATTTTTCTGGCCGCTGCTACAGCAACAATACCTAATTTTTCAGGCATGTGTACATGCCAAATTTTTCTGGCCTCTGGTGCTGCACCGTGGCTTCAAAAACCAAACAAAAAAAAAAAGGCACTTAACAGGGATCAAACTGATAGGAATAGTACTACTTAACACATCACTCCTATCTGGTGGCACATTAGATTGCACGCGCAGTGCCCCAAATTTGAAGTAGGAGGACCGACCAAGCATCTTTTTCCATCTCCCGGTTCCTAAAATCCATGCCATAAAATCCATGCCATATACACGTCCCCCTAGGGGACACCGCAGTGGAAGGTACCCGGCCAAAATTTCTTTGCACAAAAGGCAATCCCCAACCTGTACTCGATTGTGCAAAAGGAAGTAACCTCACCATGGGTCCCAGCCCGCACGTCTTGTAATTCTCTGTCTGGGAAATAATCTATCTATCAAATCTATCTATTTATCTATCAAATCTATCTATCTATCATATCTATCAAATGTATCTATTGCATCTATTGATCTATCTATCTATCTAATCTATGTAACTATCTATCAAATCTATCTATCTCGTGGCTGGACCGACCAAGCATCTTTTTCCATTTCCCAGTTCCTAAAATCCATGCCATATAAACGTACCCTGATAGGGGACGTAACAGGTATTAAACTGATAAGAATAGTACTACTTAACACACCACTCATATCTGGTGGCACAGTAGATTGCACGCGCAGTGCCCCAAATTTGAAGTAGGAGGACCGACCAAGCATCTTTTTCCATCTCCCGGTTCCTAAAATCCATGCCATATACACGTCCCCTGGCTCCGCAACTGCCTCTGGGAACCTTACCATGGGTCCCAGCCCACGTCTTGTAATTCTCTGTCTGGGAAATTATCTATCTATCAAATCTATCTATTTATCTATCAAATCTATCTATTGAATCTATCAAATGTATCTATTGCATCTATTGATCTATCTATCTAATCTATGTATCTATCTATCAAATCTATCTATCTCATGGCCGGACCGACCAAGAATCTTTTTCCATTTCCCGGTTCCTAAAATCCATGCCATATACACGTCCCCTGATAGGGGATGTAACAGGGATTAAACTGATAAGAATAGTACTACTTAACACACCACTCATATCTGGTGGCACAGTAGATTGCACGCGCAGTGCCCCAAATTTGAAGTAGGAGGACCGACCAAGCATCTTTTTCTATCTCCCGGTTCCTAAAATCCATGCCATATACACGTCCCCTGATAGGGGACATAACAGGGATTAAACTGATAGGAATAGTACTACTCAACACACCTTATAATAATGCAGAGAGAGGCAACGCAGAGAGAGGAGTCTGAAGAAGAGGAGTCAGAGGAGGAAGGTGGCTTTGAGGAGGTGGAAGACCAAACACAGCAGGCGTCCCAGGGGGCTTGTTGTCACCTTTCGGGGACCCTTGGTGTTGTACGTGGCTGGGTGGAGGAAGAGACCTTCAATGACATCAGTGAGGACAAGGAACGGGACATGGCTAGCTTGGTATCCAACCTTGTGCAAATGGGGAGTTTGCGGTTGTGCAAATGGACTTTTTGCGGTTGTTTGCGGTGCGTTAAAGGGACAGTCTAGGCCAAAATAAACTTTCGTGATTCAGATAGAGCATGTCATTTTAAACAATTTTCCAATTTCCTTTTATCACCAATTTTGCTTTGTTCTCTTGGTATTCTTAGTTGAAAGCTTAACCTAGGAGGTTCATATGCTAATTTCTTAGACCTTGAAGCCCACCTCTTTCAGATTGCATTTTAACAGTTTTTCACCACTAGAGGGTGTTAGTTCACGTATTTCATATAGATAACACTGTGCTCGTGCACGAGAAGTTATCTGGGAGCAGGCACTGATTGGCTAGACTGCAATTCTGTCAAAAGAACTGAAAAAGGGGCAGTTTACAGAGGCTTAGATACAAGATAATCACAGAGGTTAAAAGTATATTATTATAAATGTGTTAGCTATGCAAAACTGGGAAATGGGTAATAAAGGGATTATCTATCTTTTAAAACAATAAAAATTCTGTTGTAGACTGTCCCTTTAAAAGGGGAGTTTGGTCTGTCACTGTGAAGCGTGCCTAACCCTTACACTACCCAGTGGCGTCACTAGGGTTGGTGTCACCCGGTGCGGTAAGTTATGGTGTCACCCCCCCCCCCCCCAGAAAGCAGACACGCACAAAAACACAGGCAAACACACATACAAACACTCAGACACACTTAAAACATACTCAGATGCACACACAAACACTCGGAAACACACTCAGACACACACACAAAAACACACACACAAAAACACTTAGACACACACACACAAAAACACTGAGACACACAAAAACTCAGACACACACACATACAAAATATGTAAACTGCACTGCATTAATTATAAAGCTCATGCCTAGAGCTGCTCCCTGGCTCAGCAGAGCATCAAATGAAAGATAAACAGAGCACTCTAAAATAAATCACTAAAGAAAAGTTTTAGGTGCAAACTATGAAAATTCTGCTCTCTGACTCTGTTCCAAGTCTGTCAGTGCACAGCCCCAGGCCGCGTGCCTACTGCTTCTTATGGCCAATCAACTCTGCACTCTGCCCACCCCCAGACCCCGCCCGCCCTCCTCTCCTACCTCTTCAGTGTGCATTTAGTGTACCGTAACTGTACTGGTCTGGTGGGCATCATACGTGGCTCCTTCACTTTAAAGACAGTGTCAAACAGTCATGCGGTCAGGTGCCAGGCATCCCCTCATGATTTGCCAGTTCCCGTTTAGAGAGACAGCACAGCAGTGAGTGACTCAACTGCTCCACATATCACTGAGCAGTGAGCACAGATAGGCAGGCAGGTTTAGGCTAGCAGCGCAACTTTGCAAGCCCCACGGCATGCCCACAACATTCATAGCGAAATTGGGCAGGGGAGAAGCAAAGTACAAACAAGCAAAAGCAGCCGGGAAAACTATTTGTTGAAATTGCAGCACTGGCTCAAGGGGCAAAAAAATTGTGTGTCTACATCTTCCCCAGTCCCACCAATGTTCACAAATGCCAGCCCCTCTAATAAAAAAATCTATGCATCTCAACATTGTATTTCTTTGAATTTCAATAAAATTAAAAAAAAAAAAAAAAAAAAATTTTTTTTTTTTTTGGTGTCACCCCCTGGTGGGTGTCACCCGGGTGCGGCCCGCCCCCCCCGCCCCCCCCCGCCCCCCCCTAGTGACGCCACTGACACTACCAGATCGATACAACATCATACCTGATGTTTTAAAGCACGTTATTCCAAACTATTTAGGAATGTTAGGTGATTTATGCCCTTTATGGCTTAAAACCAGACTCTGCATCAATTATGTAATTTTCCATGGGAGTTTTGCCATGGATCCCCCTCCGGCATGCCACAGTCCAGGTGTTAGTCCCCTTGAAACAACTTTTCCATCACTATTGTGGCCAGAAAGAGTCCCTGTTGGTTTTAAAGTTCACCTGCCTATTGAAGTCAATGGCGGTTCGCCCGGTTCGCCCGTTCGCGAATAGTTGCGGAAGTTCAAGTCCGCCGTTCGCGAACCGAAATTTTTAGGTTCGCGACATCACTAATGTTTATATGAGGCAATAGACAGAATTATAAATACAGACTATATCTCAACAGGGTTGTATTTTGACTTAGGCATAATTTGAGGAAGGGGGCCAGCACATTTTGCACAATATCCTTTTATTTATTCATTTTATTATAAATTAACAGTCGCTGGTTGTCTAGTTGCAACGCATTGTATCTATCAGAAGGAGAAGGAAGGGAGTTATTGGAAATAATTATTTGTTATGATATAAGGAAGTGTAGTAAAAGGTTATTTACAAAGAGGAAGTTACAGGGTTGTTTTTAAACCAAGAAAATAAATTATTATATAAAGGAGAATATTGGAGGCCAACAATGTTATATAAAGGGTGATATAGAGCAATAGGAGTAGTTATAGAATTTTTAATAAATTGAGAGACTCAGCTTAGTTATTTTTTCTTGCACTAGCAGAGAAATAACACTGTTAAGTCTGTAGGGTGGGAACGCCCCGTGCCCATCTGTATGTGATTGATAAAATGTGGTGCAGTTACAGATGGAGAGTTTCCAACGAGTGACAAAGCGGGAATCAAATTAACCAATGAAATTCATTCTCTTTTGTTTTCAAACTACAACCAAGTATTGCTGCAACATGTTATAGCAGCTAACAGGGGTTGTTATTTAAAGGAGTTTTTAATACACAAAAATGTCATCAAATTTGCTATTCTTGAGCTAAGGTCAAATAATTAGAGCTTCCACCAAAGTGAGCTTGTCATATATATTAGCTGCTAACTACAATTAACCCCACTCACACAAGCTTACACACACACACAAACACACAGTAACACATATACTCTCAGAAACACACTTGCGCCCACACAAACTCACACACAGTCACACAGTACGGCTCTGCTCCTACCTACACTCTCACATACAAATATGCACACACATATGCTTACTAACACATTCTCACACGCACACACACACTTTTTCTCTTGCACAAACACACAACAACACTCACACAGACTAAGAGACAAACACACAAATACACACCCAAATACACTAAAATACACTCACACACACAACTACACACTATGGTGCACATACACACAAGCACACACTGTCATACACATACACACAAGCACACACTGTCATACACATACATACACACTTACACACTCTCTCCATCTCACAAGAACACAGTGTCATACACATAAACACAAATACACCCTGTCAAACACATACACACAAGCACACTGTCATACACATGCACACAAACACACACTGTCATATACATACACGCAAGCACACAATGTCATACATATACACACAAACACACACTGTCATACACACACACTGACATACACATACACACAAACACACATTGTCATATATATATATATATACACACACACTGACATACACACAAACACACACCGTCATACTCACAGGGGCGAAACTACAGGGGGTGCAGAGTCCGTAATTGCAACTGGGCCCCCAAGGGTGGGGGCCCAGCTTAAAAAAATAATAATATTCTTTTAAAATAAAAAACCTTGACCTGCCACTGCCTGCACTGATATCATGTGAGTGTGATGTGATGCTTCACTAGTGTCTTTGTCTCTGACTACAGGGGTTAGTGTTTCTGTTTTACCCATTGGTGTTTATGTGTGTATGTGTGTATGCATGTATGTGACTGTGTGTGTATTTATGCATGTATGTGTGTGTGTGTATCAGCCAATCGGATTGAACTTGAACCTGATTGGCTGATTGAATCAGCCAATCAGATTTTTCTACCTTAATTCCGATTGGCTGATAGAATCCTATCAGACAATCGGAATTCGACGGACGCCATCTTGGATGACGTCATTTAAAGGTACCTCATTCCTCGTTTAGTCTTCGTGCCGGATAGACGCTTCGCGGCGGAGGAGCGAAGAAAGAAGATTGAAGATGCCGCTTTGCTTGAAGACATCGCCGGATCGAAGAAAATATTGCCAGATGGAAGAAGACTTCACTGCCGCTTGATTGAAGACATCGCCCGGATGGAAGAAGACTTCTCTGCCGCTTGATTGGACATCGCCCGGATCGGATGAAGAGTTTAGAATAGGGGTATGTGGGTGGTGGGTTGTAATGTTGGGGGGTGGTATTGTGGGGTTTTTTATAGGCAAAAGAGCTGTTTTCTTTGGGGCATGCCCCGCAAAAGGCCCTTTTAAGGGCTGGTAAGGTAAAAGAGCTGTGAACTTATTTAATTTAGAATAGGGCAGGGAAATTTTTTTATTTTGGGGGGCTTTATTATTTTATTAGGGGGCTTAGAATGGGTGTAATTAGCTTACAAATCTTGTAATATTTTTTTTATTTTTTGTAATTTAGTTTATTTTATTTTATTGTATTTTAGTTTAGATATTTGTAGTTTATTTAATTTATTGATAGTGTAGGTGTATTTGTAACTTAGGTTAGGATTTATTTTACAGGTAAATTGGTAATTATTTTAACTAGGTAACTATTAAATAGTTATTAACTATTTAATAGCTATTGTACCTAGTTAAAATAAATACCAAGTTACCTGTAAAATAAATATAAACCCTAAAATAGCTACAATGTAATTATTAATTACATTGTAGCTATTTTAGGGTTTATTTTATTGGTAAGTATTTAGATTTAAATAGGAATATTTTAATTAATAATATTAATATTAATTAGATCTATTTTAATAAGAATTTAGTTAGGGATGTTAGAGTTAGATAGGGTTATTATACTTAATATATATATATAATATAATAACTATATTAACTATATTAACCCTAATATAATTAGGGTTGATATAGTTAATATAGCTGGCGGCGGTGTAGGGGGATTAAATTAGGTGTTAATATTTTTAAAATAGATGGCGGCGGTGTAAGGGGCTCACTTTAGGGGGTAGGTAAGGTAGATGGCGGCGGTGTAAGGGGCTCACTTTAGGGGGTAGGTAAGATAGATGGGGGCGGGGTAGGTGCTCACTTTAGGGGGTAGGTAAGATAGATGGCGGCGGGGTAGGTGCTCACTTTAGGGGGTATGTAAGGTAGATGGCTGCGGGGTAGGTGCTCTCTTTAGGGGGTAGGTAAGGTAGATGGCGCCGGTGTAAGGGACTCACATTAGGGGGTAGGTAAGGTAGATGGCGGCGGTGTAAGGGACTCACATTAGGGGGTAGGTAAGGTAGATGGCGGCGGGGTAGGTGCTCACTTTAGGGGGTAGGTAAGGTAGATGGCGGTGGTGTAAGGGACTCACATTAGGGAGTATGTAATGTAGCTTGCGACGGTGAAGGAGGATCACATTGGGGGGTTATACTTTTAATGTAGGTGGCGGCGGGGTCCGTGTGTGGCGGTTTAGGGGTTAAATACTTTATTAGGGATCGCGGTGGGGGATCGCGGTTGACAGGTAGATAGACATTGCGCATGCGTTAGGTGTTAGGTTTATTTAGCAGCTAGTTTAGGGAGTTACGGGGCTCCAATAGACAGTGTAAGGCTTACTACGGCTGCAATTTGTGGCGAGGTGAAAATGGAGTAAGATTTCTCCATTTTCGCCACGTAAGTCCTTACGCTGTATATTGGATACCAAACTGCGCTGGTTTGGTATACCTGTCTATGGCCCAAAAAACTACGGGCGAAGGCAGAAATATACGAGCGTAACTTCTAGGTTACGCCGTATATAGGATACCAAACCAGCGCAAATTTCGGCGTCGCCGGCTTTTGCGGGCGACGCTGCATATCAGATTGGGCCCATGGTTACTATAGCATGGAGGGGCGGGGGTAAACAGTGTCACTATACAGTACCACTATATACAGTACAGGGTGGGGCTGGACCATGTCACAGATTACTGTGGTCACTTTATAAAGTACTGGGGCGGGTAGGGTCAGGCCAGCCATCTCACCAGCAGATTACAGACTGTGTCACTAACTCACTATATACAGTACTGGTGGGTTAAACAGTGTCACTATATACAGTAATAGGGGGTCAGATTATCTCACAGACTGTGGGCACAGGGTACCTCCTTTTGCAGACATGTAAACTGATTCACATTTTTTTTTCTGTATTAAATGTTAAAAATAAATAATAATAAAAAATGATATGTATCAAATTCACATTTTTTTAGTGGGGGGGCCCTTCTTAGATTCTTGCACCTGGGTCCTGTGGTTTCTAGTTACGCCTCTGCATACTCACACACACAAACACACTGTCATATACATACACACTATCAAACACATACACACAAACACACTGTCATACACATGCACACAAACACACACTGTCATATACATACACACAAGCAAACACTTCCATACATATACACACAAACACACACTGTCATACACAAACACACACTGACAAACACATACACACAAACACACACTGTCATACTCACACACACTGTCATATGCATAAACACACACTCTCTCACACACACAGAAACACACACTGTCATATACATACACATAAACACACACTGTCATACATATACACACACAAACAAACACTGTCATACACACACACACACTTACACGCTCTCTCACACACACACACTGTCATACACATACACACAAACACACACACTGTCATACACATACACACAAAAATACACTGTCATGCACATACATACACACACACACACTTAATCACTCTCACACACACTGTCATACACTACACACACACTTACGCACTCTCCCCCACACAAAAAAACACACTGTCATACACATACACACAAACACACACTGTCATAAACATACACACATATAGACACTGTCAAACACACACGCACTGTCATACACACACACACATTGTCATACACATACACACATACACATACACTGTCATACACATACACACAAACACACAATGTCATACACATACACACACACTGTCATACACATGTACACATGTACACACTCTCTATCACACACAAACACACTGTCATACACATACACACGAAGACACACTGTCATAAACATACACACATATAGACACTGTCAAACACACACGCACTGTCATACACACACACACATTGTCATACACATACACACATACACATACACTGTCATACACATACACACAAACACACAATGTCATACACATAAACACACACTGTCATACACATGCACACATGTACACACTCTCTATCACACACAAACACACTGTCATACACATACACACGAAGACACATTGTCATACACACATATGCACACGGTCATTCACATACACACATACACACACTGTCATACACATACACACAAACACACACTGACATTCACATCCACACAAACACACACTGCCATATACAATCATACACACACACACTGACATAAACATACACACAAACACAAACTGTCATACACATACACACAAACAAACACTGCCAAACACATACACACATTTACACACTCTTTCACACATACACTCACACAAACAATTCTGCCTTGTGCTATTTTGTGCCCACTGATACACTATCTCTGCGAGTGCCAAGACTAATATGTACCTAGCTGACTTTTATTGCTAGACTAAAATCTATCAGTAGACCACCAAGGTCCTTGCAGTCCACTGAGCTATTCCTGAGCTGGGTTTTAAGTAGAGCAGTATGCAGGTTTAGGAGGAGATTCTGTAAGTACAAACCAGTAAAAGTCATATCTGAAACACTAAAGCTGTGTCTATCAATATCAGCAAGTGACAGATATGTGAAGGCGCCATGTCACAACAGAATTGCTGAGCTGCAATTTTTATATGGTAAAGGTATGTAATGAAGGATATAAAATATACTACATGGTGGTTCCTCAGCACTAATAAAGGGCATTGCATGTTATATTTTATATCAGTTAACAAATCAAGGAAATGTGTTAACTGTTCAAAATAGTAACATTAACCAAGACAGTTCCACCATCCAAATAAAATGGGAAAACTCATGAATATTAATCATTTGTCCCAAAATGGTATTATACCTACTTTCCATTAAAACATTACAATCCATACACATTTCAGTGCAACCGATTCATTGTAATTAGAAACCCACTCTATAATTGGTATGTATTATAAGCATCATTTGCAATGCTTTCTACTTCATATAATACATTATTCCAGAGGCTCTTTAGCTGAAATCAGAATTTGTAGAAGAGTTGTCCCCCCTGCATTAACAGTAAAGAGCTGTAATTCAGTTTGCAGTACATGTGAGTAGTTTGTCTTAAAGGGGCATGAAACCCAAAATGTTTATTTTGTGATTCAGATAGAGGATACAATTTTAAACAATGTTCCATTTTACTTTTATTATCATTTTGCTTCATCCTCTTGGTATCCTTTATTGAAGGAGCAGCAATGCACTACTGGGAGATATTTGAACACATCTGTAAGCCAATAGGAACAGGTGTTTATGTGCAGCCACCAATCAGCAGCAACCTCCCAGCTCCTGGGTCTACCTAGTTATTCTTTTCAACAAATTATATCAAGAGAATAAAGCAGATTAGATGATAAAATTAAAATGGAAAGTTACTTAAAATCGTATGCTCTATCTGAAACATAAAGAATTTTTTTGGGGTTTCATGTCCCTTTAAGTTTGCTTTCTTAAAGGGACACTGCAATTAAGTTTTAATAATTTCACATGCTCGCAAGTTAAACCTGTTAAAATTATCTTTTTGTATATGCAGCAAAATAAAAAAAAATGAATGTCCATTGGCTGATAAACATAACTCCCCACTGCCTTATTGGTAGACAGTAACATGCCTCGCAAGCATAAAAACATTTTTATAGGGCTGCTTTTTACATTTGCTCATCCCTAGGACAGGTCTTTACTTGGTGATAAGGACATCTCTCTCAATTATATGATGGGAAAGGAACTTGCCCCAAAAGCAGAAAAGGAAAATATTTTAAAATACCTAGCTGTCGATTCTACAAAGAAAAAGGGACTTTAATGCCCATTTACTGTAAATGGCATATCTTTACCATAGTTATTACATTTTTGTGGTAATGGCCAAATCATATATGTGACATCTGCTTAGTCATCACCAATGAATGTGCACTAAGTGGATGCTGAGTATTAATATTACAGTTATAGAATGAGTCACATCACATGCATAATTTAAGTTGTGTCAGAAAACTCAAGAGCCTCTGTTTTGTGTAATATATGTAATTGATTTGTGATCAAATTAATAAAAAAAAAACTTGTAGAAGGAATCATTATTTAAAACAAACCCTCAAAATGTCCCCCCCCCCCAAAAAAAAAAAATCTCTAATCACAAGTCTTGGCCAAAATATGCCCCTGTCCATATATAATGTTGTTTTTTGTCTCATGAAAACACCATTGCTGAGAGAGGCGCAAGGTTCTTCAACTAATAAAAAAGGTAGCTTTATTCAGCACAGAAGCATCTGAATTACTTTGTTATAAAAGGAACACAGAGAAGCATATTTATGATGTCCCTTTATTATGGCACTGTATAAATATAAAATAAATTACATTTTCAAGTCATATTTTGACATGCAGGTAATTTCTCTTTCAGTTTTGGACAACTGTAGTTTTGCTGGTTTGCACTCACCCCCAGTGAGGTTCTAGGGGTAAGCAAGGGGTGCAAAACACCCCTAATTTTCTATTGTGAACATCCATTTTGTTCCTGAGGATAAGTAAACTTATAGAAATGACTACGCCCTGCCCCTGTCTTTTTAGGCCACGTCCCACAACTATCTAACCACACCCCCAGACCACAAGGCTCTGTCCTTGAGTCCACCTCTCCCTGCCCTGACCCGTAGCTATGCCCCTCCCCCCACCCAGCTATGCTTTTGGTGCTTTCAAAAGAAGTGCTAAAGAAGTTGTCTAAGAGGTATGTTTTATGTTTACAAATAAATATGCTTTGAATAGCTAAATAATATAATGACTTTTATGTGACTTTAAGGGACTTTGAGTGTATTTTATTAAAATCTCCTATATTAGGGCAACATATAGTGCTAAATGAAGTATAAGCTGTCCTCACTATAAAATAAATACATCAGATCAAAATCAACAAATACTGATTCTCTTTGGTACTTACTCCTGTATATATTTAGAGTACAGTAGTGTATGTTATGCTATTAGGTGTCACTAGCACATGGACTATATACCTCATTACATTTGCATGTATTATATTTAAACCCGGGTAAATACAAAGCTGATGGATTGGAATAAATCTGCTGAATTTTTTCAATGCAAAGTTGGTTAAAGGGACAGTCAACACCAGAATTTTTATTGTTTTAAATCATAGATAATCCCTTTATTACCTATTCCCCAGTTTTGTATAACCAACACTGCTATATTAATATACTTTTTACATTTGTAATTACCTTGTATCTAAGCCTCTGCAGACTGCCCCCTTATTTCAGTTCTTTTGACAGACTTGCATTTTAGCCAATCAGTGCTGACTCCTAGGTAACTCCACGTGTGTAAGCACAATGTTATCTTTATGACACACATGAACTAACGCCCTCTAGTGGGGAAAAACTGCCAAAATACATTTAGATAAGAGGTGGCCTTTTGGTCTAAGACAGTGATTTTTAACCTTTTTTTTGCCGTGGCACACTTTTTTTACATTTAAAAATCCTGTGGCACACCACCATCCCAAAATTTAAAAAAAAATCACACATTGTAGCGTAATACAGCATATATACATACACATACACACAAACACACACATACTGTATGTATTGTGCTGTTATGCCATGCCTCCTACAAACTACCCCTGCACTGGGAGTAAAAAACAAGCAAAGTTTAAAAAATATGTCACACTGTTGTCAGTCTGCCGTGGCACACCTGAGGATCTCTCACGGTACACTAGTGTGCCACGGCACACTGGTTGAAAAACACTGGTCTAAGAAATTAGCATATGAACCAACTAGGTTTAGCTTTCAACTAAGAATACCAAGAGATCAAAGCAAAATTAGTGATAAAAATATATTGGAAAGTTGTTTATAATTACATGCCCTATGTGAATCATTTTATTTTGGACTAGACTGTCCCTTTAAAGGATCCTAAAAATGTAAAAATAAAATGCTCTTATGTGTTATTACTATACTGTTGCTTGCGTATAACTATGTGCTTAACCCCTACATAAGGATGCTTCACAGGGGCAATAGAATCTTCAGCATGCTAGGCCGAGGTGCTAGTGAAAAATTGCACCGTACCTCTAGAACGCTTTGGAACTCCAATGTGCAGTCACTAGGGACATTAGAATATTTTACAATTACATTTACATAAACAGTTTTGTAAGTTTGTATCTGAAGTGTTGTGGTTGTATTTACTGTTCTTTGTTGTTACAAGGGGTTCTTATTTGATGACGGCAATATCATTTATTAGACAACTCAAACAGCTATAGATGTTAATAGCACAAACACCTAGTAGTGTAATGCTGGAAAAGACAGGTGAATTGATGCTCACTGATATTTTAATACAATCTCACTTTTACAAACTCATATGGGACTCTCAATCTAGCACATTGTTTAGTTATTTCAAAGGTGACCGTGCGGTCACAACTGAAGAAGGTTTGACACATTTGCAAACAAATATAGAGTATCTCTACGCTGCAACCTTGTAGGATTTTCTAGCCCATGTGAAAGTGATGTTGTTTGTTTACCTGCTTGGGCCCATAATCTAGAATTTTGTGGAAGCTCTTCAGTATAAATATTTTGTCTTGGTTTGGAACCTCCTTTTACAACTAAAGCAATATACAAATCATATTGAATTAATCATAGTGTGTATAATTATCTCTCCATTAAAGGTTAACCTGGACTTATCACTTTATGGAGGACTGTTTGAATTTTAGCATTGGATTCGCAGATGCTCTAGAGCAGAGATGGAGAACCTTGGCCTTCCTGATGTTTCAAAACTACATTATCCATGATGCTTAGGCACTCTGAAGTCCAGTTGAGCATCATGGGAAATGTAGTCCTGATACATCTGGAGGGCCAAGTTTCCCCATCCCTGCTCTAGAGGGTTTTGTTCAATGTATGATACAAATCATCCCTCAACTCAGAGCATGTTCTCATGAGAACCATTCAAATATTAACCTTGCACAAGATTATAGTGGCCCTTTAATGTCTCTTGATTCTGCAAATGATGTGTTACATACTGAACCCCTGCAGCTTGAAATCATTTGTAGACCTCTAGAGGAGTATTATTTAAAACTCAACATTTACATGTGCCTGTTTTTGTGGTGATGGCAACCATTTTCTTGCTTGCACAATTCATATAAGGACTATGGTCTACCCTTTATGAGAATCTTACTACAAAGAAGTTATTTTTTACAAGATGTTCTCCCATTTCTGCCTCTTTCCAAATAGGAGATCTTGAACGGATAATCGATTTTTAGGTACTTCTTCCATTATCTCTCAGTCTAGTCGTGTTACTTTTAAGTGCATTCTTCCTTCTCAGTCCATTCATCATATTTCCTTACCTAAACCATTTGTTTCTATTTTTTTCTTCGCTCTATAACCCTGTAAATATTTCTATGTTTATAATAATTGTTAAGTATCTGGAGAAATGTATATTTTTTTACTAATAATCCCATTCAATTTGCGTGACAGATTCTAAGTAATACAATAAAGGCTACAATTAGTGCAACCCCTGATTTGCTTTTAACATTTTATAAAAAGGATATAGACTGGTTTATCATTATACAGATTCTGATGAAAATCATACTGCATTGTATAGCGAAATTAGGAGAATGATGCACTGTATAGTAGGTCATTTTCAAAGCTTCCCTATGTTCCACATATTCTAAAATTAGTGTTGTCTGCTTGATCAGTTGTTACAGAATTTTCAAGATAAAGGACAGTATGCAGATAGAACTGAATGTCTGCCCACTTCAACCAAATTCCTCCCTCAATGAACCAAGCTTCCTTTCTTCAGTAAGTACAATTTTCTCACGTTACATTTTTACGCTGGTGGCTGCTTTCTTGTGTATGTTGTCTGTGAAGTGGAGGTTTCGAACTTGGGGCCATTTCTAAAATGTTTTTTTCTTTTTTTTTAAGGTTATCTGTGTATCTTATGACACTACATTATGGTGTGTGAAGGTCAGGACTACATTCCTAATTACTTGAAAATGGAGACAAACTGAGAAGACGAAGATCACAGTCACCCAATAATAAGCCAGATTACAAGTAGTGCACTATTTAGAGCTTTCACTCAAGTGCAAACACTGGCAGAAGTAAACTTTAAACATGCATGTATTACAAGCTGAAAGTAAAATGTTTGCGTGCGAGTGAAAGCCGACGTACGCTAACTTCCAGACCTCGGCTATTGCAATAGTGTTAATTTCTTTTTCCCATAGACTTCAATGGAGCGTGCAAAATGGAAAAAAACTAACATTTATCACATGCACGCTATCCCGACAGGAGTTAAACCTACAGCGCTAACCCAAAGGTAGTTATGAATATTTTACATTCCAATGTTCTTTACATGGGATAAAATGTTCTATTTTTATTTAAATATATATTTCTATACATATACTGTATCGGATGATTTAAATAAAATATATATATATATATATACCTATATATACATATATGAATGTATATAGGTATTTACAGATATATATATATAGCAATATCTATTTAAAAATACTAAGAACATTTTCCCTTATGTTAAGAACATTGGAATGTAAAATATACATTCACAGTAAAACACATTATAAAATAATAAAATTGAATAAAAATGATTTTTCAGATTTTCAGGTATTTGAGTGAAAAGGGCTCCAAAGTATATATAAATATGTATATATGTGCATATATGTGATATGTGTGTATATGTATGTATATACATATATACACATATACAAGCATAAATACACATGTGTATATATATATATATATATATATATATATATATATATATATACACATTATAACCCTATCCATTTCATTTCTGTCAGATACCATACACTTTTAATCCCTTATAACTTTTTAATTTTAATATTTATTTGTATAATTTATATCATATAGTGTATTTTTAGCCTTAACCCTTTATGCAAGGTCTTTAGTCGTGCTAACCCAAAGAGCACAAATTTAGTTTGCGCTCGTGTGGTCACGTTTACTTTCAACTTGTAATATGAACGCAAGTTAGCGCGGGTGCGATATTTTAATATTGTGCGCTAACGTAAGCCCAATGTTTGGTATCAAGTGTCATATTCCAATTTCATTTTCAAGCATACAGACATCAGCTGTCCTTGGATTGGCCATTTCTAATGGTAGGTTGTGGTCTGTAGGTTATAATCAGCGCTTATTTACTGAAAAAATCGGGATTTGCTCATCTGATAAACAGGACTGTCTTTATATAGGGCCAGATTGGTCACTCTCCATCTAATATAATTTGTTGATTAATTATATTGAGCATTCTATCATAATTGGCATTTGATACAAATATATAGTTCTGCTGAGAACCCTAATATATCCATTTTTCAGTCCTACAAATAATCTAGCTACCTTATATAATCACTATAATTTTACAGCAAGATGGAGAAAAGATTTGAATAACTAGTTTCTTAATAACATTTCCTTACTATTAAAAAAAGAGAGGTTGATAAATCCAGTGCATTTATTGCATTTATTGCATGGCTGTATAAGACTTTAGATCACTGGGGGAAGCCACACAAGCCCCAAACCATGTTATTCTTAGTAAAAATGTTTAATTATGCAAAGTAAGAAATATTTGCAAAGTTCATTCATTATTTAGTTTGTCTTCTTTTCCTGTAGTTTGCTTTTGAACATTGTTGTCCCCTCTACCTAATGTAGGCTGAACAGCATCTTGCAGGAACCAAACATGTGATCCCGTAACATGCTACAAAGTTAATGATTCATCAGTGCAGGATCTTATTTAAAGGGGTTTACCTGGATTGCAAAACATTTCAAACTTTACTAACAAATTAACAGTTTTAAATGTTTCTAAAAATATATATTGACTTTATATGCAGTATTACTGATATACAGTGTGCTATGCTTGTATAAAAAATACTTTAATGTTCCTTTAACATATGCAGTTGGGAGAGGTTGTCCTTTGCCTGGCCAATAACTTACCGTAGTTTAAGGGATATAAGATGGACACATTATTTTAATTTGGATATCTCTGACTTCAAATGAACATTCAGGTCAGATCTGAGTGTAGAAGTCTATTAAAGGGGGCAAGTTCTGTTCTTGGTCTGATTTAGGGGAGGTCAAACTTTTTTCTTATTGGATTAGATTTGAGAGTGTTACAGAGGTGATTTGAATGATTGATTTGTGGGTTTTTTGTTTATTTTATTCCCTTGGGGCAGACGGAGGCATGTTTTACCTATTGTGTCTGCAAATAAGCTGTAAGTGGTTTTAATATTTATTTAAAATGTGTTACAATTCTTATACTCAGAGAATAGTAATATGGTATGGAATTAATTAAAATGTTGCAAAGAATATATATATATTTGTGTGTGTGTGTGTCTATATATCCTATCTGGTGTTAGCAATTGTGTCAGAATTAGTTTCCAATGTCAAAGAAAGAATACCTGAAGTGAGTCTACCTGTGGGGAATATGTAGAAGGTGCTTGCTCAGGTGGGCACAGACAATACCCTCATTTATTATTCATGGGCTTCATATGCAAACAGGTCGCACATGGCAAAGGTTCTGCCTTCTGTCATTGCAAGGTTTGTGCAGGGAAATGAAGAAGAGTGGGCGCAGGGGAGAGGGAAAGAAAGGGAAAATATAGAATATAGCAAAGGGGAGAGTGGATGAGAAATAAAAAATAAAAAAGGGAGGAAAGAGAGAAGAAATGGAGAACAGAGACATAGGGGAGAAAGAAACAAATAAATATGGGGCAGAAGACAGGGAGTGAAGAGGGAGAGAGAATGTGCAAGGAGTGACATATAACACAGACTGGACTCAATAGAGGTGCAGAAGTGTAGAGGAGAGGAGATACAGGGAGGATTATTGGGGGAACAGGTGGAATGTGAGAGCTGGAGCTGATACAGGGAGATGTAAGGGAGAATGTACAGGCAAACAGGTACAAAAACAACTGTAGGAATGAGAAAGACAAAGAAAACAGGGAGAGGCAAGAAAGAGATTAGTAATATAGAATGTTAGTTTATATAGTAAGGATAAATTGCAAATGTCATCATCAAAGCTATTCTGTTTGCACATTGTTATTGATAACTGTATCGCAATTACTGACTTCAGCATGGATGTCATTGGTTAGTTTGAATTCTTAGTCCCCCTTCACAAATGCACCTCCCCTTCCCTGGGGCCCCCCAACAATGACGCACTACGAAAGAGGGAATCCCCACTCCTGTAGAGTCATCTTGTATAGAGAAGCAATATAACACCAATACTAGGTTTAGTGGAGGAGGGGTTATGAGCTAGAGATAGATTCTTTGGGGACATGTGGATGGAGAGATAAGGTGAGTACTTGGAGAAGGAGGAGATCACATTGACTTTGGTGACTCAGGGTTTTGCAAGTGACAGTTGGACCCAAGAGACTATCACCCTAAGTGGGACAAAGAAGTTGGAGAAAACTAAGTGGGCACCCAGGTATGTGTCTGTGTGTGTCAGGTTAATAGCTTGTGATGGAACCATCTGATATGTTGGGTCAGTCCACTGTGGCACAAATCTATTGGTCAACCTTAAGTGTGAAGTTTTCAGGTTTTTCTTAAGTTTATAAGTAGTGTGAACCTAATGTTGTATGTGACATAATTGTGATGCAAATGTTTTCTTTAGTATTTGGCTTTAAGGGGATTTAGAATTGTCATATGAAAAAGCAATGCCAATTTGTTCTATATATATTGCATATAATGCACTGAGCATACAATATATAAAATGACAATCTTAGCAAATGCATTGCAATGAATCCAACCTGTGCAACATTACAGTTTGCTCTGTGCTAAATTGGTCAGTATGTTAAACAAGTTAAAATATTTGGTCTTAACTTTAATATGATGCTCCAAACATATCAAATCTTTTTAAGTTTATCATGCACAGAAGATTATGAAGTTATAGAATACCTTTGAGCTTTATCATTTTAGTAGGATGCCCATTAATTTGTACAGAAAACATAATTATTTTTTTATATACAGAAAGGTGATTCTAAACAGTGATGCATTTTATGTTAAAATATTATTTTCAACTAAAACTTATTTGCATCCTTAAAACAATGAGTTTTCTTCTAGGAAAGAAATGTATAGTGACATTGTAGTAATAGATGTATTTATATCCATATCTTAATTGCTTATGGTAAATAAGAAAAAGGGTCTTTGGTGTGTCAGCCTGTTGAGAATGTCTCATGTGCAGTAAGATTATTTTATGCTACAATTACAATAAGTTATATGCTGATAAAACTCAACATTCTAAAGCCTTTTTCTTGCACTAAACCCAAAATCTCCATTAAGAAGGTTGTGTTTAACTTACAAAACAGTTAGCAAGCACGGTCACTAAGCAAGTGTGCTCTGTGAGTAAAAGTGCACACTTGAAGCATAGGGTATTTGTGATTGTCTCTCAGAAAAATATAAAACATGTATTTGGCACCTTTGCTCTTAAAGGGACACTGAATCCAATTTTTTTCTTTCATGATTCAGATAGAGCATGCAATTTTAAGCAACTTTCTAATTTACTCCTATTATCAAAATTTCTTCATTCTCTTGGTATCTTTATTTAAAAAGCAAGAAAGTAAGTTTAGATGCCGGCCCATTTTTGGTGAACAACCTGGGTTGTCCTTGCTGATTGGACAGAAGAGCTTAGAACGAAGAAAAATTGATAATAGAAGTAAATTAGAAAGTTGCTTAAATTTGCATGCTCTATCTGAATCATAAAAGGAAAAATTTGGGTTTAGTGCCCCTTTAAATTAGACTGAACCTTTAGCTCATTAAGCATGTCGTTATCATTAGGTCAGTTTTGTACTACATTAGCCGGGACATTTAACCCAGATATTAATGGGGTAAATTCACTAACATCCTCTCCAAGTTCTTCTGCTCTCACTTCTTGTTATTCTTTAGTGAATGTGCTCTATAAAATAATTCATCGACATCTAAGCTCAGTGAAACTAAATCTTTTAACTTTTAGCTTCCCAGTGTTTTTGCAGCCTTCAGATACATTTGCCACTAACATAAGTTGCAAGTTATGTGGAGAGAGAGAATTTGGTGATTAGTTGAACTGCTAAATAAATGTGCAGACCCTGGGTTTGCTGTTGTACAATGTGCAATGTCATATGAATCATGAAGTAATAACCAGTACTTAATAGGTGTGGCTGTCTTCAGTTGGAGCACCCTTCTGTCCCTAGATATATACACATATATAGTTAAACAAATACACAAACATACATATAAATACATTTGCTTGTGCATGATTGTTACTATATTTATTTAGTTTAAAAAGTGTTGTAGGAATGGTGGAGGGAAACCTCAAATGTTGCAGTTTCTGCAACACTCCACTTACTAATATATTGATGATTAATGTGTCTAACCCGCCAGGACATCACTGCCATCGTGTCAGTATTCTCCTGATATTTGACCCATAAAAAAACATGTCACTTGAATTAAAGCCTTTATGTCATTACAATATAATGAATGTAATGGGTGAAATGTGGGTAGAGAGAGGGTGCAGGGAGGAGGGAGGCATGGTTGCTGTGGTGGAGGGGTTAGTTGGTTGGAGATTTCTTTTCCTTCCTTATCTTTGGTCATGCTTAGATGGGAGTTCCCCCGCTGCTAAATATTCTTATCTGACAAGCCCCAGGGATGCCTGGCCTGGCTCCATCTCTGAACTCTAGGAGATGAGAGAATCACTGGGTTACTGTAACAAGGATGGCAAATAATGAAGAGTAGGATTATCCTGATATTTCATAGCAATAAAGCTCTTTAGAATTTGATTGACGCATATGAACATATAGATTACACCTAAACAAAATGACAACATGAGGCTCCAGAGGTTCCTTTAACTTGTAACCTTCTGTTCTTCTCTGCACAGGGCTGACCGTTTTAGTGTTATGCTCATCACTCACTGGGTGCTGGTACAGACAGGTATATAACCAGTTGGCATCATCATGACATCTAAAGGACAGGTGGGTAAAGCTTTAGCCACTCCTCAATATCACAAGACCATCCTCCTCCTCCTGCATTAATTTGTTTAGTCTGTACTTTTATATATGTATATTTTATGTGTTGTGTTCCCACCACTACAGAATTTGGCTTCGCTTTACAAATATATGCGGAAAAAAGAAGAACTGTTAAAATGCAGCTAAATAAAATAATCTACAGATATGCATAAAACACAGATATAGATTGAAAAAACATGCAGATGATGCTGGAATCTAATGTAGAAAAATATATTATTATATTATATAATTATGCACTGTTTGACATATTTAATTATTTATTTTGCCTAATTTTTATGTAAATTTGTGGGGGGGGGGGGGGGAGGTGAATGTTCCAAACTGAAAATTGGAAGTGAATACATCAGACTTCATAAGCCCAGTAGTGCTACATTGTACACAGTGATTGTTTGATCAGTGTATTAGCTTATTTGTATCTCTCCCTAACTGGCCTTAGCAAAGGAGATAATATAAGTAAAGTAATGCAACAAAATTAAAATGCAAAGCTATTTTTATTGCATTTATGCAATTGTTCAATTTATGCAATTCAGTTAAATGAATTGTTTTTAATTGTACTGTTGATATGTAAGAAAATGTTTTGTATATATAAATATATATTCATATAAATATAAGTATATATATGCCATTTTCCAACATAGCGCTAGATTACAAGTGGAGAGGTATTTAATGCTCCCGCTAGAGCGTTAATTCTGCTAGTGGAAAAAACCCTAACACCCTACTCGCGTATATTGTCAAGTGCGCTAACCCGGCATGAAAATATGAATATTTCACATTCCAATCTTCTTCTCATAGACTAATATGCTCTATTTATTCATAAATACATATTTCTAAATATATCTGATGATATTTTGGTACAATAGATATCTATACCTACAGTATATACAGTATATATATACATGATTATATATACAGATATATATAGGAATACCTATTTAGAACTACTTAGAACATATTCTGCTATGTGCAGAACATTGGGATGTGAAATATTTACAGTAAATACACATTATAACACTTTATTAAATATGAATATTGCATAAATATGCATTTACATGTTTTAAGCTACTTGACTGCAAAGGGCTCCATTGCACTTATATATATATGTCTATATATGTATACCTATGTATTTATGTGTTTATCTGTGTCTGTAAATACATATATACAAGTATAAATACATAAATACATATGTTCACAAATAAACATATATATGTTTTACACATACGGATTAACCCAAACTATTACTTAATAATTATCTATTAAGAGCTGCAAAAGAGCTCTTTTTGATTTTGATGAAAGCACAATCACCCATTTTCATTACCTGCTAAAACCAGTCCTGTTTGGCTGATCACAATCCTAGTTCTTGATAATCAGCAACACATTTTGAAGGCCATTTATCACTTATCAAATTCCACAGGTAAAAGGAATTGATAAACCACCCAGACAATACTTTTTTTAATTATAAAGGAGACACAAACTTGCTCAACCAAGTAAAGTTAAAACATAATAAGTGCTTGAAAGCTATTAGCCAATTTCAAAACCCATAAAACACATGTTATTTTTTGTTGCACATTAGATTTCTGGATTATAAAGTCAGGAGAGTAACAATAAAGGTAGTGATTTTGTGTTGTTTAAAGGGACCTGCAATTCAAAATTAAACTTTCTTGTAAATTCACGTCTGTTATCAAAAATTACTTTATTCTCTTGGTATCCTTTGTTGAAAATAATATCTACATATCCTCAGCAGCAGCAATGAATACTGGAAGCTAGCTGGTGATTGGTGGCTACAAATAATTGTCTCTTGTGATTTTCCCACCAGATGTGTTCAGCTAGCTGTGAGTAGTGCATTGCTGCTCTGACTTTATCTATATGTTTAATCAATTTTCAGGGGTTAAACTCATAGAAGTTGATTCCTGTGTTTCTGTTTTTTGCCTCCCGGTGCGTATTTGTCATTTTCATAGCAATCATAATGCAAACAATAACACAATTTCTGTGTTGGTAAAGGTGTGGATAAGATCTGAGCAGATAGTTGAAAGTCAGCAAAATAATGTTTGGACACCATGGAATTTAGCAGTCACAATACCCTGAATCATGAGTTTTGCACTATATTTTGACAACAAAATGGACACATCAATTTCAACAAACAAGGGGTATTTATAAAGTGCACAGCTAGCCTATTCAACATGTAATAGATCTATTATGTTGCTCATATTCAATACACTTTAAAATGACCACAGATGTCATGGATATTAATATCCCACACTGATCTTCTTGATTTTAGAAGAAAATCTTGCAAAAACAGAAACAAGGTTTTCTTAATGAATTAAAAAAAATACTTCAAAAATATTAAAAGTTTTAAAAATATTGTTGAGAAAATATGCACAGTATACCCATTATGCCCAGTTATAAATGGCATTCAGATTAACACTTACCAGAAACACCACTTTATCAAAATGGTTAACACACACTCGGACTCCATTGACCCCATGAACCCATTTCAGATTTAATGATCGGTATCCATTATCATTTGTTCAAGGTGAAAAAAAAACGGGGAAAAAAATCAGAAAGATTGGAAGTTATATACATGCAATAATGCAATGGTAAGATAATCTTACACATGGGAACTTTTATTTTGCACTACTATGTCCCTTTAATATTACTTAATCATGTTATCTCTACATGTTATGCTAGTGCTCTCTAAATATAAATTTGCATTATTTTATGGGCTCCATTTATCAAGTAGCGGATGCTGCTTCGGATGCCCATCGTCTCAGGCCGAGACTTCACAAGCCTTTTGGGTGGCGAATTGAAATCCTCCCGATCTGATATGATTGGGATGATTGACTGCCCCTGCTAGCCTCAGATTGGCCGCCAGTGAGCAGGGGGTCGCATTGCACAAGCATTTCACCAGAAATTCTTGTGCAATGATAAAGGCGGACAGCATATGCTATCTGCATTTAGCAATAGCGAGCGGACATGATTTGCTATAGCTAATCATGTCCGCTCGACAAATGATAAATCAACCCCTATATCTTAATTTTATTGCTGCATGTTATTATGTGTCCCAATGCTGTTTCTCTCTATATTGTTATTATGCATACACTGGTATCACTCTCTATGTAGTGATACTCCTGCAGTATTATTTTGTAAAAGTGTCCTGTGTTACACAATATAAGCTCCACATTAATCTTGTTCTTCCTATCACAGTTTGAATATGATAAAGACATGGATGTAACACTGGATGTTGAGGGGTTCGGAGACCCAGGTCCAACGACAGAAGAAGATGACCGTAAGTGATATTGGTCATATGAGCTATCAGTTTACACACATATCATACTCAATTCCTAAATGAATGAGAAAACCCATCTGGTTTGACAAAATAACAGATATTTGACTGATGTATGGTAATCTTTAGATGGCTCTTTAAACATGTTTTTGTTTAAATTAATTTAAAGCCATATGATGATATTTTGGAAAAAAAAAGTCAATTTCTCCTGATAACATTGGGCTAGATCAGGGGTTTTCAAAGTCTTAGCAGTTGGACCCCCCCCCCTCTTGTGAATTACAACACTCCCCCCCCCCCCCCCCCATAATAGGTGTTACTTTATTTTTCTCTTTCATGAAAATTGTAATATTTATTTTTAGTTTTAATTTGGGGAATTTACATCTGATCCTGGATTCACACACAGCTCTCAAGAGCTAATTCTGCTCTTGACGGGTCAATTTGCACTTTGTTACTCCTGTGTTATATGCAGGTTACTGATCAAGACGACAAACTCAACGTGATTCAACCTCAGTGACTTTCTTCCACCTACCTCCTGCCCTTTGCCGTTATTTACTACAACATGGCAAGTGTCATTGTCAGCTCTTAAAAAACGTTTTATGTTTTGCCAAAGTCAACTGCTTCTTGTGGTTTTGATAGTACGAAGTGTCAGTGATCTAGTGCCTCCTCTTACATAATCTAGCACCCCCCTGGGGAAGCCCGTCTCACACTTTGAAAACCACTGGTCTAGATCATCCCCATTACGACCTATAAATATTTTTTAGCTACTTCCAGTTGTTATGATTACAACTGGAATGTGATCTAGGTTTTGCTAGGTGAACAGAACAGTATAAAAGCCCTCACTGCAAAAGGTAAGAATATTATTATTATTATTTTTATTATTATTATCTATTTCTATAGCGCCTCCAAATTTCATAGCGCTGGGTACAATGATAGGGGTATACAATAACAAGGATTTGTGATAAAATATAAAACAAATCTAGTACAGGAGGAAGAGGGCCCTGCTCCGGAGAGCTCACAGCCAACAGGTTTAGGGTGCAGAGACATAAGGTTGGGGGTAGCTTGTCACATCGGTTGTAGTTGCAGCAGGGAGTCAGGCAGTTCATGTATTAGTTTGGTTAGGATGAGAGATGGAGGAGAGATGATAAGCCTCTCTGAATAGGTGGTCTGAAGCTATACAAGGTTGGAGACAGTCTTTTGGAGCGGGGTAGAGAGTTCCAGAGGACAGGAGCAGCATGTGCAAAGTCTTGGAGACGGGAGTGGGACGTAGAGATAACAGGAGTGGAGAGACGTAGGTCAGAGGTTGATCGAAAAGGACGGGATGGGAATATATCATGATGAGAGAGGAAATATAATTGGGAGTTAGACTATTGAGTGCTTTGTAAGTTAGGGTTAATACTTTAAATTGTATTTTGGAGTGTATGGGGAGCCAGTGTAGAGACTGGTAGAGCGGAGCACCTGATGTAGATCAGCGACTTAGGTGGATGAGTTTAGCAGAAGCATTCATAAAAGATTGGAGGGAGGAGAGGCAGTGTTTTGGAAGGCCATTTAGAAGTAGATTGTAATAATCAATGCGTGACAAAATGAGGGAATGAATAAGTATTTTTGTAGTTTTTTGAGTAAGGAAGGGACGAATTCTGGAAATGTTGTGTAGGTGTGAATGGCAGGATTTGGTAAGCACTTGTATATGTATGTTGAATGTGAGTTCTAAATCAAGTGTAACCCCAAGACAGCGGACCTGGGGTGAGGTGTTGAGAATATAGTCTCCAACCATCAGAGAAATGTCAGGCGTTGAATGTCTTGAAGAGGGGGGAATAAGAAGCGGCTCAGTTTTGGACAGATTTAGTTGGAGGTAGTATGAAGACATCCAAGAGGAAATTGCAGAGAGGCAGTTGGAAATCTGGTTGAGTAAAGAGGAAGAGATATCAGGAGAGGAAAGATAGATGTGGGTATCATCAGCATATAAGTGGTACTGGAATCCAAAGGAGGCTATAAGTTTTCCAAGGGAGGATGTATAGAGAAAGAAAAGCAAGGGACCCAAGACAGAGCCTTGCAGTAATCCAACTGAGAGAGGCATAGGATCACAAGATATGTTGTTAAAGGAAGCTGAAAACGAGCGTTTTGAGAGATATGAGGCACACCAGCAGAGGGCTGTGTCTAGGATGCCAAATTAATGTAGTATTTTTAGGAGGAGAGGATGGTCAACTATGTCAAAGGCAGCGGACAGATCAAGAAGAATTAGTAAGGAGAAGTGGCCTTTTGCTTTAGCTGATAAAAGGTCATTTGTTACTTAAGTAAGAGCGGTTTCTATTGAGTGTTTAGGGCGGAAACCAGATTGCAGTGGATCAAGTAAGGAGTTAGTTGTGAGAAATTGAGTTAGCCAATTATAGACCAGTCATTCCAATTATTTTGAAGCAAAGGGAAGTAAGGAGACCGGTCAATAGTTAGAAGGGGTGGAGTGGTCAAGCGAGGGCTTTTTTAGGATTGGTATGATTGACGCATGCTTGAAGGTATCAAGAAATGTGCCAGCGGTGAGAGATTGTTTAAATAGATGAGTTAGGGTAGGGGTTAGTGAAGCAGAGAGAGAGGGAAGAAGTTGTGAAGGAATAGGGTCAAGTGGGAAGGTTGTGAGATGAGCCAAGGATAGGAGTACAGAGGAATACCTCAGACATAAGAACAGTTGCTTCTCTTCAAGTAGATCTAACTATTGCCAAAATGCTACACAAGCTAAACCATTCAGACATGCATAATAACACAACACTATCTATAATATATGAATTTTAGGTACGATATAGTAGTATCAAGGTTTTAGATGTTTAAAAGGCTTTGGCTACTAAAAAATATGATAATCTAAATGCCATCAAACATCAGCCCTAGAGGGACTGTATATATGTTATCCTAGTGGTGTGCGCAAATCTAAAAGTCCTAGAGAGGTGACATGTAAGTGCGGCAGTTCTAGTCCTAGACCGATGATAGAGAGTGTAATTGTGATGTCCTAGAGCAGTGACTGTATAGTTGAACAGCTAAAATGTCCTAGAACTGAGTGTAAATGTGATGCCTTGAGGTTAATATGTGTATGTGTGTGTAAAGTATATATATATATATATATATATATATATATATATATATATATATATATACACACACACACACACACACACACAGAGAGCGAGATGCACTTAACTGTAGTAATCCTAAATGGGGTGGCATATGACTGCAGGGTATATAACTGCCACAGGAGTAGGTCCTAGATGAGTCCTGAATGGCTTAACTGTAAAGTCTTGGTGGGAGGGTAGATGTAATGTCACTGAATTGTAATTTTAATGACCTTATATAGGTTTGTAGCTGTAATGCCTGATGCATAAATTAAATGTTTAGATCAGTGTAACCATGTCATGTTCTGCAGCAGGTGTTCCTGGTCCTTTTTACATTAGGGACCACAATGTAAATTAGAAATAATGTTAATCCATAGAAAAATTATATACTGTACTTATAGATGTGTTATTCTACAGACAGACACACAGACATGCAGGATTTACTTCTGTTTGCAACATCATCAGAATATATCAAATATTGCTTTGATAAGGTCAAAGAAGCTGAATGTGTTCTAGACACTGACTTCTAGCATTTTATTTATTTATTTTGCTTTAGTTCCTCTTTGCATACTTTTAAAATTCATGTGACATCCTAATTTATTTTTATATGCTTATGACATTATTGACAGTTATTTATATAAAACTAGTCCTAAAGCCTGTGTACACGGGCCATTTTTTGCAGTACAGCGGTCCCACCCCTTGCTCTCTCTCTATATCCCCTCTCTTTTACTCTCTCTTTCTCCCCTCTCTTTTGCTCTCTCTCTCCCCCCTCTCTTTTGCTCTCTCTCCCCCCCTCTCTTTTGCTGTCTCTCTCCCTCTTTTGTTGTCTTTCTCCCTCTTTTGCTGTGTCTCTCCCTCTCTTTTGCTCGCTCTACCCGCTCTCTTTTGCTCTCTCTCTCTCCCCCCTCTTTTGCTCTCTCTTTCTCCCCTCTCTTATGCTCTCTCTCTCCCCCCTCCTCGCTTTTGCTGTCTCTCTCCCTATTTTGCTGTCTCTCTCCCTCGTTTGCTCTCTCTCTCCCTCTCTTTTGCTCTCTCTCTCCCTCCTCTCTTTTGCGCTCTCTCACCCTCTCCCTTTTGCGCTCTCTCCCCCCTCTCTTTTGTGCTCTCTCCCCCCTCTCTTTTGCACTCTCTTTCTCCCCTCTCTTTTGCTCCCTCTCTGCCCCCTCTCTTTTGCTCTCTCTTTCTCCACTCTCTTTTCCCCCTCTCTTTTGCTCTCTCTCTCCCCCTTCTCTTTTGCTCTCTCTTCCCCCCTCTCTTTTGCTCTCTCTCCCCCCTCTCTTTTGCTGTATCTCTCCCTCTTTTGTTGTCTTTCTCCCTATTTTGCTGTCTCTCTCCCTCTTTTACTCTCTCTCTCCCTCTCTTTTGCTCTCTCTCTCCCCCCTCTCTTTTGCACTCTCTCTCTCCCCCTCTCTTTTGCGCTCTCTCCCCCTCTCCCTTTTGCGATCTCTCCCCCTCTCTTTTGTGCTCTCTCCCCCTCTCTTTTGCTCTCTCTTTCTCCCCTCTCTTTTGCTCTCTCTCTCCCCCCTCTCTTTTGCTCTCTCTTTCTCCCCTCTCTTTTCCCCCTCTCTTTTGCTCTCTCTCTCTCTCCCTCTCTTTTGCTCTCTCTCCCCCCCTCTCTTTTGCTGTCTCTCTCCCTCTTTTGTTGTCTTTCTCCCTCTTTTGCTGTCTCTCCCCGCTCTCTTTTGCTCTCTCTCCCCCCCTCTTTTGCTCTCTCTTTCTCCCCTCTCTTTTGCTCTCTCTCTCCCCCTCCTCTCTTTTGCTGTCTCTCTCCCTATTTTGCTCTCTCTCTCCCCCCTCTCTTTTGCTCTCTCTCTCCCCCCTCTCCCTTTTGCGCTCTCTCCCCCCCTCTCTTTTGCGCTCTCTCCCCCCTCTCTTTTGCGCTCTCTCCCCCCTCTCTTTTGCGCTCTCTCCCCCCTCTCTTTTGCGCTCTCTCTCTCCCTCTCTTTTGTGCTCTCTCCCTCTCTTTTGTGCTCTCTCCACCCTCTCTTTTGTGCTCTCTCCACCCTCTCTTTTGTGCTCTCTCTGCCCTCTCTTTTGTGCACTCTCCCCCCTCTCTTTTGTGCACTCTCCCCCCTCTCTTTTGTGCTCTCTCCCCCCTCTCTTTTGTGCTCTCTCCCCCCTCTCTTTTGTGCTCTCTCCCCCCTTTCTTTTGTGCTCTCTCCCCCCTCTCTTTTGTGCTCTCTCCCCCCTCTCTTTTGTGCTATCTCCCCCCTCTCCTTTGCTCACTCTCCCCAATCTCTTTTGCTCACTCTCCCCCCTCTCTTTATCCCCCTCTGCTTTTTAGAGCTCTCTGTCTTATGATTCACTCACTGACTGTGCACAGCCACACACCGGGCACCTGGCCCCGCCTAGCCCCGCCCGCGTCATGCTTGGCCCCGCCCGCCCCCGCCCATGTCAAGGCCGTCCACGGCCGGCCACGCCCACTCCACCACACGCGACGCCGGGGGAAGACAGTTAGAAGGCCAGGTGTGTTTGTCCTTGTGCGCAGTCTCTACTGCGCATGACGGCTTCAGACAAACACACTTGGCCATTTATAATATAGGATACAACACTGTGAAGTTAACTGTATAAATAGGCAAGAATACTTAATGTGTCACTAAATTATTTTATTATTTTTATTATTATTATTTATTTATAAAACGCAAACAGATTCTGCTGCGCTGCCCATGGGTACAAGGATAAAAGTACAACGGAGAAACAATACAATAAGAGACCAAATTTTACAGACAAATACAGGGGGAATTGAGGGCCCTATTCCTGTGGGAACTTACAATCTAGATGGAAATACCTTTTAGGGTATTACGGACATCAACAATTAATTTGAATTGCACAGCAGTGCATAATAAATAGATTTAGAAGTATTTTTACATTGTGCTTGTGTTTGCAAAAACATTTACTCTTGAACATGCTGCCCAATGCCATACACAGGTAGCCATGTGCACATACATCTGACACTTGTGAATGCTCAAACCAATGTGCATACTGAATTTTACTGATCTATACAGTTTCAACCAGAACTAACCAGTCCAGCACACACCAGTATTAACCACTATAACACACATAAACCATTCCACATTGACCAACACACACTAACCAATGCAGCATCTTATAAAACACACATACAGACAGTGGCCAACACGTTACATGCAAACCAGCAGTTCCCAATACCGCCTACACAAACCAACCAATAGGGACTAGCATTACCATATAACCAACCAAATGTGACGTACACACCAACCACATCACTCCAAAACACTAGTACTAATCAGCATGCCAAATGCAATAACCATAACCAGTAACCATAACTAATAAAACAAAACACAGCACAGAGCAAACCAACCAATACTGACCAGCTTATCACACTAAATAGCACTTAGCAGATCAACACTATAAACATTACTGCCAATAACACACTAATTAGCTCTTTGCATCTAAACAACACTGACCAGTTTATAACATCAAATAACACTGACCAGTACAGCACAATAAACATCACTGACTAGAAACGCAAACAGATTTTAGTGGCAGATAAAAACCAAAGACTATCCGTATTCTCCTCTGAAGTGTAAGCTTAATTCTCAGGACAGCCTTATGCATACACCAGGCATTATTCGATTACCTTACAATGGTGGTTGTTACCATAAATCAACATATTAATTAGCACTTTGCATTGACCAGAACTGCATACAAAACAGTAACCAGCACAGACTAACAGCATTTGTACATCAATCATTACTTTAAACATCACTGAATCACTGGCAAGAACAAAACACACAAGACCATCAAATGCAGACCAACTAACAAATGTATAAGAAAATACTATGCAATAATATATACTTTTTTTTCTGACAAATGTAAAAGTTGTCTTTCCCTGAATCATGTGACAACCACCAGCCATTCACAGTATACTGTGTACTCATGCACATGAAGCCACGTTTCAAAAACATAAAAAATACTGCACTATAAATTGGAAAGTTTTTTCTTTTTATGCTCTGAATAATGAAATGTTCATTTTAATTTCATGTCCTTTTACTGCAACTAACCAACGCTAAGCTGGACAGTACCTCTGAACCAACACGGACAGGTACAATGCAACCTATACTCTGTGGCACAGCAATCACACACCAGGTAACACTGAACACACAGCAAACATCAGTAATAAGCACATAATTTAATACTGACTAGCACAGCACATATCAACCAACACTGGCAAACTTACTATCATCTATAATGAACTCATTAATACTGGGTGGCTTTTAAATAGTAAAATTTGTAACCAGCATGGTAAACGTGTGGTATAGCTAATATCTGTATGAAAGTATCAACATTCTGTTATCAGTAGATATGTGCGATTCGTTTCGGATCGATTCGGAAATTCGGCCGAATTCGGTAAATTCGGAGATTCGTATCGATTTGAATTTCCGAATTAAAATAGTGCCGAATTTATGAATAAATCCGAATTAGTTTGGATTTATTCGGTAGATTCGGATGGCAATGGATTACACTAGTATTGTACAGTATATTAGGTTATATCACTCTGCTATGGGTTACACCTAATATACAGTACATAATACTAGTCTAATACACCTAACCTAACACATACCGAAATTCCGAATTTCCAAACCGAACCAAATCGAACCGAATCCAGCTGAATTTATTTGAATCCGAATCAATCCGAAAGGAATCCGAAACAAATTCATTGGAATTTTTCCGAATTCAAATCGATCCGAACCAAAATTCTAAAAAATCTGAATAAATCCGAATCGAAACGAAACAAATTTTTCGATCATGCACAAGTCTAGCAGCAATTAACAACTTTGGATACATTTAATAAAATTGACCCAAACAAGGTAAAGTGCACTCAAAGGAGCAATGCAGGTAGAGGGTAACATCTTCAATAATATAAATAGGTTTGGGAATGTTCATGTTTCATTTTAGGAGTTTTCATGACTATGTTTTCTGTCAGAGTATCTGTATTCACCAACATTCAAAGCCTTGGTTCATTCACCCAAATGAGGATCTCCTTACACATGTTTAGATTTTGACATCTTATTGTCATTTATGTATTTAATCTGCCGGTACCACTGTACCCCTGTAGAAAACAAACAAACAAACTGACAGTTCTATTGTTATTTGAAATCAGGAATATTAAACCTATTGGGCTACAAGTGGAGTCAAAGTGCTAATTTATTGCACATTTTGAAAAATTAACCAGTGATTATAAGTGGCTGGTTATTGCTATCGTTAGCTCGAGGTAGCAATAAGCACTCCAAATGATAACCAGAGATCAGATCACTGGTTAATTTTTCAAAATGTGTCCCAATCGCCCCCAAACTTAAGTGTTAGGTTCCTGTTTTAAAGGGACACTGATCCCAATGTTTTTCTTTCATGATTCAGATAGAGCATGACATTTTAAGCAACTTTCTAATTTACTCCTATTAACAAATTTTCTTTGTTCTCTTGCTATCTTTATTTTAAAAGCAGGAATGTAAATCTTAGCAGTCAGTCCATTTAAGGTTCAGCACCATGGATAGCACTTGCTTATTGGAGGTTACATCTACCCACCAATAAGCAAGCATAACCCAGGTTCTCAACCAAAAATGGGCCGGCTCCTATACATCACATTCCTGCTTTTTAAATAAAGATAGCAAGAAAACGAAGAAAAAATGATAATAGGAGTAAATTAGAAAGTTGCTTAAAATTTTATGTCCGAATCATGAAAGAAAAAAAATTGGGTTTGGTGTCCCTTTAATAAAAAAAATTGTAGCATCTTTAATTTACAAAAAAAAAAAAAATAAGTGCACAAAGCAGTTTTTAAGGGTTAAAGATTGCAGGTGTGGGATGTTAGAGTAAAAAAACGGCACATTACATAGCTGTCTATGGGGTTTATTCTCAGGCTAACCTTTACTTTCAATACATCATCCCATTAACTCCACTAAGAAAGTGACCAGTGAAGCTTGTTTGGCTACAGTTCTTGACACCCTCACAAGGTTGTACACAGCACCTCTCCTAGTATTATGACAGATTGCTTTGTAAGCATATGTACATATGCATATATTAGGATTAGAATATAGGATACATATATCAGGAGTGTTTGCACATAGAGTGCCATTTAATTTGTGTTTTCCTAAATAAAAAGACACAAACAATAAGATTTCTGGAATATAGAGTCTGTCCCTACTCAAGTTGAGTGACATATAGAGGAAGCAGCTAGGGTGCAGCCAATCTCTTTTTACTCACCAAGGGTGATAGAGGCAAAGCCACTTGTTTTATGAGTTGAAAACAGTGATGTGCAGAGACACATATTTTCACTTATTTTTAAGACACTCCTTTCAGTTAAACTGGGAAACAGCCAGATGGAGGTATAGAAGGAATTAGACCCTTTCCAGGAGGACAGGACAGGCACAGCAGCAGTGAGCTGCCACACCCATTCTGCTTCAATCAAAGCTGTGTAAACAAGGCCTGTGTCATGTTGTCATTTTATACACATCTGAGAAGCAAAGAATGTCAGTGACATTGGAAGTTTACTGGAACTCACCAGAGGTCGCCCTGGGGGACTCAAAATCCTTAACCCTTTAGATTCAGAGGGAACAATTGTGTTCCCTGAAGCGAAATTAAGCTAGCTTTTAAGAAAGGAAAAACTAGATAACTGCTTCAACCTTAGTACAGCCGTCATATAAAACACAAAACTGTGTATTCTATTTTCTCTTCTACTTTTATTGATTTATGCCCTACTAAAACAGTGATTATACTTTATTGATTAGCATAGGCAATAGATAGACTTAAAGGGACAGTCAACCATAGAATTGTTATTGTTTTAAAAGATAGATAATCCCTTTATTACTCATTCCCCAGTTTTGCATAACCAACACAGTTATATTAATATACTTTTTACCTCTGTGATTACCTTGTATCTAGGAACCTTCTTCCAGCCCCCTGATCACATGACTGTGACTGTTTATTATCTATTGTCTTAAATTTAGCATTGTATTGTGCTAGATCTTAAATAACTTTCTGTGCCTGAACACAGTGTTATCTATATAGTACTTTCTGTCTCTTTGTGTTGAAAAGAGATTTAAAAAGCATGTGATAAGAGGCAGCCCTCAAAGGCTTAGAAATTAGCATATGAGCCTACCTAGGTTTAGTTTAAACTAAGAATACCAAGAGAAAAAAGCAAATTTGATGATAAAAGTAAATTGGAAAGTCAATTAAAATTAAAAGTCCTATCTGAATAATGAAAGTTTAATTTATACTTGACTGTCCCTTTAACTCACTCATGCACAGATAACTGAATTTTTCATGGGGGTTTAAAATGTTTTAGCCATAATAATATTAATGCAGACAAATACACATAATTATATAGCAAGTATTTTAATTCTAAACCAAGTACCTAGCAATTTGATTTAATTTTCATTAACTATGTGATATCTCCAGCGTCAAATGGCATCATATAAAGAAACGTCTTTTATCCTAAAAATGTGAGCTTTGACGTATGTGTTTAGTCTTTATAGAAAGGCACACACAAATTATTCCTTAAAATGTGTGGTCTAGAGGATTAAGGATTCATCATTGTCAATACTTTATGTAATATCTAGAAGCTCATGCTACCCCTCGTCTGAAAAATAAATGAATTATCTTTCAAGTTAAGGGCCTATAGATGATATGTTGATAAAGCAACACAGGTACAATACACCCCCACCCACACACACCTTTTATCACTTTTCAGCTGATGTGTTCTAATGCAAGTAATTTCCCTTTTAAAGGGACATTGTTCTCTAAAGTTTTAATGTGATTCCAATGGTCCATTTTACCCCCTGGAGTGTATTTATTTTTTTATAAACAGCTCCTTTTAGCTTTATTTTGTTAGTTAAAATAGCTAATTTTAATATGAATAACAAAAGTTTTCTCTGCAGAAATGCTATGTAAACTGTATATTATAGCACTAATTGATATCCCAGTTGGGGGTAGGAGGCAGCGATACTTTGTATCTAAAATAGCTGGTTGTGCTCATTAAACCCCCAGCCATAATTAGCATTTCAATACCTAAAATAGATAAAGTTAGCATATCTAATTTACTTGCAGGCTCAGCCAATTGTTATGGACATATTTTGGGGAACAACAGGTGTTGTTTTTAATGAGCAAAAACAGCTATTTCAAATACAAAATTAAACACAAAGAAACAATTTCCCATATATTTAACAAGTCATATGGAACACACTAAGGGGAAACAAATATTATAGTACAGTGTCGTCCCTTTAACATTGACAAGAAAATATAATGCCTCATTTTAAATGGGATATTCTCCTCTTTACAAATGGGTGTCACAGGTGGTTATATGGATGTTTGCTAATTAATGTTGGCTGAGAGAGAGGAATTGTTTCAGAACCTTTCCACTTATTTCTCTAAGATGGTTTTCTAGAGGGTAAAAAAAAACTTACTTTTTACTTCAGCTTATGATATACACAGGTTCAAATGCTCCTCAGTTTGAAAGAGAAGATTCTCTAAATTTCATTGATGGGACATGTGTCTGTTTATGATGGAGTGGGGATGAATTATGCTCTTTTTACTGCCTTTGGCCACAAATAAAATAAAAGCCAAGGTGGTATTTGCCTCTTTACCCTATGTGGATTCTCACTGTACATTAAAGGGACAGTATACTGCAAAATAGTTTTTCCTTTAATATATTTCCAATGACTTGGTATACCAACCTGCAGAATATAAAATGTATTAGAGACTGCATTTATTTTCAGGTTTATTTGTGTATATGAAATAGCTGATTGTGTGCTTTGAAACCACAGCCTATTACAATGGGTTGAGCTTGCAGGTAAAATCAGATCTCATTATGTTATCACTTTGTGTAAACACACTTGCTTCCTTATCTTATATTTGTCAATGGAACAATGGGAAGTTATGATTTTATTAGTTATCTCTTCTAGACTACACCCCAATGGGAGTGGGGATACCACAGGCTAAATCAGCTATTTTAAATGCCGAAATAAGGGTAATCAAGCTACTTATATGCATTTAATAGACTCCAGTAGGTAAAATGGATCATTGAGAACAAATTAAAGGGGAGAAATGTTTTGGGTAAACTGTCCCTTTTTAAGGTATTATTTTACTGAACATGGTGTATGAATCAGCAAAGAAATACAATTTATCTCCTGTAATGTCGATGTTAAACCTCACAAATATGCCGTATCATGATGAGGAAGGATCTTGGGCCTAAGGTAAATAATGAATATATGAATGACAATAAATGTGTAACAACAGTGGGCTTAATAAATACATTGGGCATTAGAACTGATGACATATGTTATTGAGCATCTTATAAATAACATAATTATATTTTGACTCAACAATATTACGACAGAAGTGACAGTGATACACCATTTGCACCTCATGAAGACTCAATTTGAAAAGGAAAATGTATTTATCTACTACTTCTGTAAGATCAGCACAGTCTTTGCTTTACGTAGGTCATGAGAAGAAGAGGAAGTCCCTACTGTACAAAGTCTTTCGGTGAGTCAGCGCTCAGTTTAATCAATCCTATAGGAAACTCGTGAACACTGACTGAGCCTGTCCTATTAATCTAGAGTCAGAAAGTTATTCTTTTGCTATATAACAATCTAATGCTATATGAGCCTGTTTTGATAAGGTGAAAGTCAGGAAATCATCCTTCATTATATCAAAACCCAAATCTGTCTGAGCCTATCCTGATTACTGACATTTTTTAAGTTACTCTGCATTAGTTAAAAACCCAGGGCTTTTTAAGCTTGTCCTGATAATGGACGTTCATGAGCTCATTTTAAAATAGTTAAAAATCCAACACTTTCTGAGCATGTCATAATGGACAATTTTGAGGTCACTCTGCATTACATAGAAGCCCAAAACTTTATGTCAGTCTGGTATAGTCAGCAGATTACAGTCTTCTACTGCTATAATATATTTTTGTTAACTTAAAAACTTTTGTAATGATAAATATAAGTTAAAATATAGATATATATTGCAATTATATAAAAAAATATTATATTACTTAAAAATATTATATATTATATATATTATAGATAGATAGATGATAGATAGATACATAGATAGATAGATAGATAGATAGATAGATAGATAGATAGAAGATTTTCTATATTTATATTATATTAAATTCAAATATTTATAAAATATGAATTAAGTTAAAATTTAAGATAAATATAAGTTAAAATCCAAATTACTTTGTAATTGTAGCCTTCCTTCCTCGATTATGAATAATTGTTTCTTAACACTTTAAATAATAATTTATATATATATATACATATATAATATATAATTTGGAGTAATTGTAGTAATCAATATTTGCAAGTTCCCTTATGCACACCCTCCAATGCAAATCTGGCAGCAACTTAGCAGCATGCCCGCAGTGAGATGTGACAGAAATGCTGTGCATACTCATTGTCATTTTTGAATGGTTGCGGCCAGTTGCAAGGTTGTAAAATTCAAAAATGTATAAAGTCTTATGAGAATCATGACATTTGGAAGAATGGGAACCACCTGGGCCCTCATCTGGGGTCAGTTGTTTGGTCTATGACAAAATGCCCAACTGTCCCTGGGGCTGTGTGAGGAGGATCTAAAATAGCCTGCAACTAGCATGAGCATAGGGTGCTATGTGTCTTCATTCACTTCTGTAGCACCTCTAACTAAAATCCCCAAAAATGTGCAAGTCTACTACTCTACACACAGCAAGGAGAGGGAATGGGTCACATACATCCCTATTGGATGGGGACCTCTTTCCACTCTTTTATATACCAGCGACTTATAATAAATTTCTTCTAGTGCCATCCTGATTTACATAAAACACATTTATCCCTTGCTTTCACTATTAGATTGCTATTATTATGGATTCAATCATTTATGTCAATTGTTTGCAAGCACCTATTTAGTACAAATCCTGCGGTATGTCCACAAATCCTCAAAAGTTTATATAAAACATATCAGAATTTTTTAAAGATATTTTAATATGTAAATAAAAGTAGTGGCAGCCGCATGCATTTTGAGGTGACTGCATGAAATGTAGAAGTCAGCAAGGCTGGATGTACACCGCAAGCTCCCCAGATTTCAGCTCAGGAATGTCAACACACCACTCTCAAATTACCCAGACTCTCATTTGTTACCATGCTTATACCACTCTACCCATTGTTCACCCTGGTCCACTACCTTTTGCTTGTTTCTAGGTTAAAAATATCTGTAGATAGGGTTGGTTCTAAAACAGGGGGTTTCAATTCTATTCTAGATTTTCAGAATTACCTTGGATGAGGGCAGGTTAATAACCATCGGCTAGATTGCAAGTTTTGCATTATGAGGGGTGTGGTACTAACTTGCACGTTATTGTCACCGCTCACTTTTCAGAAACCCGGCGTTAAAAGACAAGAAGTGAGCGTAGAGTAAAATTGAGCTCCATACCGCACTCCAATACCAGCACTGCTTAAGTCAGCGGTGAGCTGGTTTTACGTGCTCGTGCATGATTTCCCCATAGACATAAATGGGGAGAGCCGGCTGACAAAAAGCCTAACACCTGCAATAAAGCAGCGTAAAGCTCCGTAACGTAGCGCCATTGATTCCTATGGGGAAACACATTTTATGTTTACACCTAACACCCTAACATGAACCCCCGAGTCCAAACAACCCTAATCTTACACTTATTAACCCCTAATCTGCTGCTCCAGACATCGCTGTCACTATAATAAACATATTAACCCCTAAACCGCCGCACTCCCGCATCGCAAACACTAGTTAAATAGTATTAACCCCTAATCTGCCGTCCCTAACATCGCCGCCACCTACCTACATTTATTAACCCCTAATCTGCCGCCCCCAACGTCGCCGCCACTATACTAAATTTATTAACCCCTGAATCTAAATCTAACCCTAACACCCTCTATCTTAAATATAATTAAATTAAATCTAAATAAAACTTACTATTAATAACTAAATAATTCCTATTTAAAAATAAATATTTACCTGTAAAATAAGCCCTAAGCTAGCTACACTATAATTAATAGTTACATTGTATCTATCTTAGGGTTTATTTTAATTTTACAGACAAGTTTGTATTTATTTTAACTAGGTAGACTAGTTACTAAATAGTTATTAACTATTTAATAACTACCTAGCTAAAATAAATACAAATTTACCTGTAAAATAAAACCTAACCTAAGTTACACTAACACCTAACACTACACTACAATTAAATAAATTACCTAAATTAAATACAATTAAATAAATTCAATACAATTACCTAAATTACAAAAACCCCCACTAAATTACACAAAATAAAAAACAAATTACAAGATATTTAAACTAATTACACCTAATCTAATAGCCCTATCAAAATAAAAAAGCCCCCCCAAAATAAAAAAAAACCCTAGCCTAAACTAAACTACCAATAGCCCTTAAACGGGCCTTTTGCGGGGCATTGCCCCAAAGAAATCGGCTCTTTTAGCTGTAAAAAAAAATACAAACAACCCCCCAAAAGTAAAACCCACCACCCACACAACCACCCCCCAAATAAAACCTTAACTAAAAAAACCTAAGCTCCCCATTGCCCTAAAAAGGGCATTTGGATGGGCATTGCCCTTAAAAGGGCATTTAGCTCTATTGCAGCCCAAAGCCCTAACCTAAAAATGAAACCCACCCAATAAACCCTTAAAAAAACCCTAACCCCTGAAGATCCACTTACAGTTTTGAAGATTCGACATCCATCCTCAACGAAGCCGGGAGAAGTCCTCATCGAAGTGGCAAGAAGTCCTCAACGAAGCCGGAAGAAGTTTTCATCCAAGCCGGGAGAAGTGGTCCTCCAGAAGGGCAGAAGTCTTCATCCAGACGGCATCTTCTATCTTCATCCATCCGGCGCGGAGCGGGTCCATCTTCAAGACATCCAACGCGGAGCATCCTCTTCTTCTGACGACTACCCGACGAATGAAGGTTCCTTTAAGTGATGTCATCCAAGATGGCGTCCCTTAGATTCTGATTGGCTGATAGAATTCTATCAGCCAATCGGAATTAAGGTTGAAAAAATCCTATTGGCTTATGCAATCAGCCAATAGGATTGAGCTTGCATTCTATTGGCTGATTGGAACAGCCAATAGAATGCAAGCTCAATCCTATTGGCTGATTGGATCAGCCAATAGGATTGATGTTCAGTCCTATTGGCTTATTGCATCAGCCAATAGAATTTTTCAACCTTAATTCCAATTGGCTGATAGAATTCTATCAGCCAATCGGAATCTAAGGGACGCCATCTTGAAAGACGTCACTTAAAGAGACATTAATTCTGGAAGAAGACTTCATTGGAAGAGGATGCTCCATGCCGGATGTCTTGAAGATGGACCCGCTCCGTGCCGGATGGATGAAGATAGAAGATGCCGTCTGGATGAAGACTTCTGCCCGCTTCAAGGACCACTTCTCCCGGTTTGGATGAAGACTTCTCCCGGCTTCGTTGAGGACTTCTTGCCGCTTCGTTGAGGACTTCTCCCGGCTTCGTTGAGGATGGATGTCGGCTCTTCAAAACTGTAAGTGGATCTTCAGGGGTTAGTGTTAGGTTTTTTTAAGGGTTTATTGGGTGAGTTTTATGTTTAGGTTAGGGTTTGGGCCGCAATAAAGCTAAATGCCCTTTTAAGGGCAATGCCCATACAAATGCCCTTTTCAGGGCAATGGGGGAGCTTAGGTTTTTTTAGTTATGGTTTTATTTGGGGGGTTTGTTGTGTGGGTGGTGGGTTTTGCTGTTGGGGGGGTTGTTTGTATTTTTTTTCAGGTAAAAGAGCTGATTTCTTTGGGGGGGGGCTTTTTTTATTTTGATAAGGCTATTAGATTAGGTGTAATTAGTTTAAATATCTTGTAAATTGTTTTTTATTTTGTGTAATTTAGTGTTTGTTTGTTTTTGTAATTTAGGTAATGGTAATTTATTTAATTGTAGTGTAGTGTTAGGTGTTAGTGTAACGTAGGTTAGATTATATATTACAGGTAAATTTGTAATTATTTTAGCTAGGTAGTTAGTAAATAGTTAATAACTATTTAGTAACTATTCTACCTAGTTAAAATAAATACAAACTTGCCTGTAAAATAAAAATAAACCCTAAGCTAGATACAATGTAACTATTAGTTATATTGTAGCTAGCTTAGTGTTTATTTTACAGGTAAGTATTTAGTTTTAAAAAGGAATTATTTAGTTATTAATAGTAGGTTTTATTTAGATTTATTTAAATTATATTTAAGTTAGGGGGTGTTAGGGTTAGGGTTAGACTTAGGTTTAGGGATTAATGTTGGGGGGGCAGATTAGGGGTTAATAAATGTAGGTAGGTGGCGGCGATGTTAGGGGTGGCAGATTAGGGGTTCATAATATTTATTATAGTGCGGGAGTTCGACGGTTTAGGGGTTAATATGTTTATTATAGTGGCGGCGATGTCGGGAGTAGCAGATTAGGGGTTAATAATTTTATTATAGTTTTTGCGATGCGGGAGGGCCTCAGTTTAGGGGTTAATAGGTAGTTTATGGCTGTTAGTGTACTTTTTAGCACTTTAGTTATGAGTTTTATGCTACGGCTTTGTAGTGTAAAACTCATAACTACTGACTTTAGAATGCGTTACGAATCTTGCGGGATAGGCTGTACCGCTCACTTTTTGGCCTAAAAAAAAAAACTTGTAATACCGGCGCAATGGAAGTCCCATTGAAAAAAGACTATACGCAAATTGCGTAAGTTGATTTGCGGTAAGGCCAAAAAAGTTTGCGGGACAGCTGTACCTACAAGACTCGTAATAGCAGCAGTAGTAAAAAAGCAGCGTTATGAGCCTTAACGCTGCTTTTTTACTCATAACGCAAGACTCGTAATCTAGCCGCATGTTTACTAATAAGCTTATTTCACATGTGCTTCAGTTCAGATATTCTAAAGATCTGGCCTATTAGGGAGGTGGGAGGATTGGCATTGAATACCCCTGTTTTAGGCCATACAATCTGCTGATGCAAAAAGTTAACCACAAAACTAAAATATCAAGGGTACAGGAGATACAGAAACTTTAGTATCTGGTGTGTTTACAGCTATAATATATTTTATTACTTTGCTTCAGGAATTTTTATGAGTGTGTTGGTAAAATAATTTTTTGTTTATTTTTACTTTAAATTTATACAGAAGATGGAGAAACCTTTAACCCGCTGTACTTTATTTTACTTAAAGGGACATGAAACCCACATTTTTTCTTTCATGATTTAGAAAGAGAATGCATTTTTAAACATCTTTCTAATTTACTTCTATTGTCTAATTTGTTTTATTCTCTTTGCTGAAAAGCATATATAGATATGCTCAGTAGCTGCTGATTGGTTGCTGCACTTATAAGCCTCATGTGATTGGCTCACCCATGTGCATTGCTTTTTCTTCAAATAAGGATATCTAAAAAATGAAGCAAAATAAATAAAAGAATAAAATTGTAATGTTGTTTAAATTTGTATGTTCTATCTGAATCATGAAAGAAAGATTTTGAGTTTAGTGGCCCTTTAATCTATTATGATAATCTTTTTCCTTATGCTGTGCTGTACACCTCTGACTCTAAAAGATAAGGGCACTAGCAAATTAACATTTAAAAAATCTATATATTTTTTTAAAAAACTGTTTAATCTAATCTAATAAGACATATATTTATATTTTATTATTTCCACTTTATAAAAATGAGACCTATAGAAACATACAGGGACAGGCTCAGACAGCCCTCAACATCATGAGATCTGAAATAGTAAGACGAGCGAACAATAAACGTTGAGATGTGAACTGATTAACAGAGCTCAATAAAACCATTTTTAATTTGGCTTTTTCACTGAATTAACTAGCGTAGTTATATTAGGTAGAACAGGGTAAGTTGTCTACCTCTTGTTATTTATTAAATTACTAAAGGGGAAGATGCACTATACTTAACCTATATGCATTACTTTTAGGTTCTTTCCTCATCACATTTTTCATTTGAAGATATTTTCAGTGATTATATTTTATAATATTAAAAGTCTACTTAAAGGGCCATTATAGTGATAAAATAAATTGTTCTAATTTTTAGAGCATGTCTTGTAATTATTGGCGACGTTGCAAAGCAATGTGTTTAACCGCCATAAAATTGTTAAACGCTAAGTTAAAATATCACTTAGGACAGAAACTGCTGCTGATCTAATCAGCCATGCTAGTCTCAAACCTAGGTTACAAGACTAGCGCTGATGATTGGATCAGCGTCAGTTTCACTCACGACCAGCAGTGCTCTGCAAGTCCCAAACAACACTATGCGTTTAACTATTTTGCGGGCTTTAAACACCATTTAAAGAGCATCTTAAGCTATACTAGCATAGCCTTCAAGGTTTAAAGTGTACTTTAAACCTTGGAGTCTATGCATACAGTGTGTCCCTTCTTGACTAATCAAACTGATGCACATATACGTTTTTAACTACACAACCTATGGCCACTAATGTGCCTAGCACACAGGTCACCCATACTGTAAGCTAGTTTTATCATTTGTAATAAGCTGAGCAGTACAGCTAATGAGGAGTCATACAACCACCCCATTGGAAATGGGGCAGTCCTGCAGGTCAGTGTCACAGGTAATGGCTGCGCTACAGTCTTTCACTTTATGTTGTGTTTGTGAAGTAAAGACGCAGGAGCACACCTTGCTATTTCCAGTGGGTCAGGCAGTATGACTTGTCATTGGCGGCATCAGGCTGACATGTTAGAAATAAAAAAATAAATCCTAAGTGGTATAGACAGCCTGTGCCTTATCTACATTAGTAGACACAGCAGGAGTTGGATAACATATTCATGAGGATTTGATCAGTCAAGAAGGGACAAACTGTATAAATAGACGGCACACACTAGCTGTAGTATCCCTATCATTTTCTTAACTAGTTTAAATATTGACAAAAATTAGACTGATTTATACATATTATTAATATAATATGAGATGATGCAAGCAATATAATAATCGTTTACAGCTCATTATTGCTGATCAGAAAACACTTTGCTGATCCAAACATTTTCACATTTTTGCAAGTAAACCTGCACAATTCTGGGAAATAAGTGAATAAGGGGATATGTAAAAAAGTACAGTTTGTATGTCACATGCCTAAACAAATTATTAAATAGAAAGCACAAAGTCCAGGATCTGTTCTATATAAGTGCATCTTCCCCAAAACAGACAGTTGTGTCCCAATAAAAACAGACATTTTTTGTTTCCAACGGATAACTAGCGGGTCAATTTAACTAAATCTCTCCACTCTCCTCCTCCTGCGTGTCTGTTTTTCAGACACTCGGCGTACTGGGATTTGCAAGGGTCGTATGATCTGAACAGGAGGAGGCGCATGGAAGATAAACGGAAAGAAGGCACATACCGCATAAAGCAAAGTAGGTGACCTGTAGTCTGGAAACCAAATCTAGAAACCTTTAAGTTGGGTTCACCCAGAGATTCTTACAAATATAAAAAAATGATATTATATTGTATTTTATGGCATATTAGACTCATCAAAGTCTAAGATGCATCTAATTAGACTAAAAATTAAAGTAAAAAAATAAATATTTGGAGAATGGTTACTTCATGTTCCATTTAGTCTTTGAGGAACATATGAGAAGTACATTTTAATTTTCAATTTGATTCTAGAATCTCAATCTTTATAGACTATATAGTCTCATCACTTCCTAAGTAAATTTATTGTTTTAATTAAGTGTGAGCTTAATTTAAAGGTTTAAAAGATGCATAGGAAAGGGAGGGGCTGTACAGGAGATTCTATTCTAAACAACTTTGAGAAAGAGTGTTACAGAGAAGAGGAGAGAACACAGAAATACAAGACTAAAAAGCAAAAAAAATAAAAGAAGAAAATGCATAAAAAGGAGAGCCCAAGAATTTCAGCCATGGAATGATCATGACACACCTATACTGGAATATTGTTACTGTCAACACCAACCTTGCCCTCATCCTGCACAACATATTTGTATTTTAATTGGATCCCTGTATGTGATTTTAGTATCCAATGTAAATCAATCCAAGGCTGTTGAGGACTGCTTGTTTGAAATGTTGCATTTATTCATAGATACCATGCTGTCCTTATAGTTAAAATATATTGAGATAATAAATAGCACCATATCCCTTTTCAATAAATCAGGGGATGTCACTTTCTTAGTGAATTTAAAGAACAAAGCAGCTCAGCAAAGAAATGTCTAAAAATACATGTATTTGTCCATTGGGGTCCTAAACAATTGGGGCTCCATGTACTAAGCCGTCAATTCATCCGTCATTTTAGACACGGATAAACTCGCCGTTACTCGCCGCGGGCGAAATGGTGTCCGCTGTCACTATGTACTAATAATCCCCCAATAAATAGACAAGTCTAGCCCGCCGCGAGCAGTGGCGGATTATTGATAAATTTGACGTCTCGCTCGCCGCGACTAAGCTGATGTACTTAACTTTCAGTTGAATTGTCTGGCCAATTATTAACACGTGACATGCAAGGTGTCACGAACATCATAGTAGTCGCGGGAATAGAATTTTGCTCCTATAAAAGTTCAACTTATCTAAACAACTTTATTATTGTTCTAAATTTTTTGAAGAGTGATAACAGAGCGTTATTTTTGTAATATTTATTTACAATTTGGATATGGCTTCATCTGGATCTGATAATATATAAATATTAATATAAAAATAATTATAAAGATTGACAACTATACAATACAAATTTAAAATATAGATTACTCTTTAATTACAGTCGACAAATTTGGCGCAATTTATGTACATGGAAATGAGAGACAAATTAGACGCCAGTTATGCTGTACAATGCTGATATTACTGCCTTTTATATATGTCTAGACTGGCGTCTAGATTGACTTTCCTATTGTTTTGTACCTTGCCCGCCACCTAAAAGGTGGCGAGGCAAAAATAACGAGGTGGGACCGGAAATTGTAGCGAGCGGGCAAATAGATTTTTTAGTACATTCGTTTTTGGCGAGTTGGTGGTCAAATGTGTCTAATTACAGTGAAAAATGGAGAGGTAGCGAGGTTTGGCGGATAAGTACGCTCGCAATTTTAAAGATGCGAGTTTGAACATAGTTGACGACTTTGTACATATCAGTTTGCGAGTTTTGGCGCGAGATTTGTTGCGGGTAGCTCGCTGACTGCTTAGTACATGGAGCCCTAAGACAACATTTTAAGCCTCTACATGGCCCGAACATGGACATGACTAAGGGCCAGGTAGTGGCTTGAAACTTTGTCTTATTGTTTGGGACCATATGGGCAAAGGTCCTTTTAGACATATTCCTTGGCTGGACTGTTTGTTCTTTATTGTAATAATGTTGAACACTGTATCACATGGATTATGGGAAGGAAGACCTATAGGAGTCGTTAAAGGGACACTGAACCCAAACATTTTTCTTTTGTGATTCAGATAGAGCATGCGATTTTAAGCAACTTTCTAATGTACTCCTATTATCAATTTTTCTTTGTTCTTGCTATCTTTATTTGCAAAAGTTTTTTTTTTTTGTTTCAGGACGCTGAACAGCACTTTTGTATTGGTGGATGAATTTATCCACCAATCAGCAAGGACAACCGAGGTTGTTCACCAAAAATGGGCAGGCATCTAAACTTACATTCTTGCATTTAAAATAAAGTTACCAAGAGAATGAAGAAAATTTGATAATAGGAGTAAATGAGAAAGTTGCTTAAAATGTCATGCTCTATCTGAATCACGAAAGAAAAAACATTGGGTTCAGTGTCCCTTTAACTTGTCTCTTCTACTTACTAAATACACATGAAACCCTCCACTCAAAGGCATGGTGGCCTCCAAAGTACAGCTCTCATGTCCTTGAGGGTGATATGGGATTTTATTAAAACAAGGATTAAGATCATGTATTTGGTAATAAAGAGGACGTGTTCTAAGTAAAACTACATGCATGCCTACATACATTTGATTCCCAGGGCAGCCAACTCAGGCATTTTAAGGATCCTAGGAAATCTTTATGGCAGTGATGATTTGACTTTTGACTGAACTACTCAGTCATTTTTAATGGGAAATGGAGAGACAGTGAGATGGAGTAGTGCATTTAAAATTTAACAAGAAGCATTTTTGCAAAGCACTTTTGTTTACAAAATGTGTGTGAGAAAAGTTTTAATAGATAATATTATTACAGAATCATTTTTGCAACTAAAGTGTATCACGAAAATTGTTTTAAAATCCTGCATGTACTCACACCTACTTGTGCATGCTCAGACTGAGTGCCAGTCAAGTTGTGTATGTGTGTGTGTGTCAGATGCAAATACACTCAATTATTTACATTTATTCTCTAGGGGATGTGCACGAAATAAAGGTATCAGAAAATGTGTAATAACTAAATGCATTATTTTTTATTTCAGATCTGACTTTTATACCCCTTTAGTGTATTTCATCTAATGTTAACTGTATCTGAAAGAAAAAAAATATGATTGAAAGAAAAAAATTATGATAAATTTGCAAACATAAGTCATTCATGTATCTCTGTCTGTCTGTATATCTGTATGTCTATCTGTCTGTCTATTTTGTTATGTCTATTTCACACGAACAGTTGAATTCAATGAATTAATTAATGAATCCATATATAAATATATATAATAAGATACAGTGTACTGTGACATGATGTATTAACTAAGCAATTCAGCTGTGAGAGGGTTACAGGACACAAACTGTATGCACTTTACTTTAAGTGTTTACAGTCAGCAAAAGTCAATTGCTGGGTAATTTAGTGTAAACACTCACTTGCTGCAAGGGTGACACTGAGACAAGTTTTGGGGACAACTCAGGCTCAGGACAGGATTGGCCAGTGTCATATAGAGAGGAAGGAGGGGTCATCACATAAAGGAAGCAGACACTGTCACCCCATCTTTTTCTCCCCATTTCTGAAGCAACACTAGACAGGTGAGGGGTCTGTCTCTTCTCCGTTATGCTAGATTGTAAGATCTTACGCTTCCACTGCTGACAGAGGTATCTTGTAGCTTCTGGTAGTGACAAACATTTGTAAAAGAAATTTAATTTTCCACCTTAGTGTTTTGGAAAATATAATTCCTCTTGGCTGCATCTTTGCTGTCCTTTTCCCCTCTGATTTACTTCTTTGTTTCATATAACTGAGCTTTTCTTCTTTATTACAGTCCCCCTTCCTTCCTCCAACTCCATCGCATCTCTCTCTTGTATTCTGTTCTGCAGCTTTCTTTTTTTACTCTTCTCCCCAATTCTTCCGGACTTGTTCTCTTACTACTTGTAGTTGAACAACCATTGTATTCCTATTCACAAGTTTCTCCTTAAATTATTTTCCACCTCTGCTGTTATCATTCCTGTTTCCCCCTTCACCGCTTCTCATATTTCACTTTACTTCTTCTTTGTCACCTTCTGTCTTTATTGTTTGTTTATCCTCTCCCCCGCTCCCTCCACACACTATTCCTCTTCATTTTCCCTTTCCTTATCTCCTATTTCCCTCCTGCACGATAAGAGAGACCTTCTTAACCATACAGCTTCATGTATGACCAGCCTCCCCCACTAATTCTACTTTCTCCCTTTACCATATATTTTCTTCTTCTCCCTCTTTTCCTCCAAATTTCCCTTTCTCATTCCCATCTCATTCTTTCTCTAACTTATATCTTCCTTCTCAACCAATGTCTTCATGTCTCGTTCCATTTTCTTATCTCTCCATTTCTCCCTATTGATCTCTCTTGTATTGCTTATTTCCTTTTTCTTTCTTTCATCCTCCCATTCTAACTCAGCCTCTCTCCCTCTTTCTCTGCTACCTGTCTCTCCCTCTCACCTTCTCCCCATTACTCTCTTACCACAAATGGTTTTGTTAAATGTAAAAAAAGAATTAAAGGGACAGTCAAGTCCAAAAAAACTTTCATGATTTAAATAGGGAATGTAATTTTAAACAACTTTCCAATTTACTTTTATCACCAATTTTGCTTTGTTCTCTTGGTATTCTAAGTTGAAAGCTAAACCTAGGAGGTTCATATGCTAATTTCTTAGACCTTGAAGACTGCCTCTAATCTGAATGCATTTTGACCACTAGAGGGCATTAGTTCATGTATTTCATATAGACAACATTGAGCTCATGCATGTGAAGTTACCCTGGAGTGAGCGCTGAATAGCTAAAATGCAAGTCTGTCAAAAGAACTTAAATAAGGAGCAAGTTTGCAGAGGCATAGATACAAGGTTATCACAGAGGTAAAAAGTGTATTTCTATAACAGTGTTGGTTATGCAAAACTGGGGAATGGGTAATAAAGGGATTATCTTTCTTTTTAAACAACAATTCTGGTGTTGACTGTTCCTTTAAAGTGACAGTGGGATTTAATAATTAAGAATTAATACAACACAAAAAAGATTAATAAACTATTTTGACATTTCTATTTTTACAGAGGTGAACAAAAATAAAATCAGGACATCTCAAAATGCCCTCACGACATCTCAAACTTTCTTATTACTTCTTTGTTATTTGTGTTATAGAATTAGCCCAAGATTCTAAATTTGATTAAAAAAAAATGTCTTGTTAAAAACTCTAAAATTTTAGTTTTATGCTTAACCCACTAAATATTACAGTTCTACTTTTATGTTCTTACAGCAGTCTAAAGAGATCGCCTCTGTATTCTTTCTGGACAGACATTAGGGAAGCTTATGCTAAACTATTTTCTCTTAAGGAATCTGTCCAAATCTCCACTTTTTGCAAAACTTTGGGATAACTTTTGCATGAGAGGAACAGCTACCTATTCTTTCTTTCTTCTGTAATACATTCACTAGATTTCTTTTACTGATGATACTTCAAAGAACCATTTAAAAAATGTCATGAAAAAATGGGGGGGGGGGGTGGGATGTGGGGGGTTAAATGTTAAATGGTGGTGGTGGTGTGTGGGGGGGGGATAAATGTTAACCAAGATGTTTTGATGTTTTATTTAAAACTGACAGTATTTAATCAAATATATTTTGATGTTTTATTTAAAACTGACAGTATTTAATCAAATATATGATAAGTCCTGTTGTAATTGTGTTAACTTAAAATGTATTTTGAAACATTTTTGCCTGTTTCTTACAAAATATATGGATTTATAAGTATGTACCTGTGTATCTTTAAGGTCTGTCTGAGGAACCCCCCAGTCCTTCATTCCCTCCAGTGCTCCCATCCTACGTTCCTTCCAACCGAACATCCCACGAGGTAAGACCCCTATAAAGGAAAGACCCTGTTGTATTAAGTTAATAAACCAGGTCAATCAAAATGTAAACTTGACAGAGATATACAATATAATCTCTCTAGTTCTCACTCTACCTCTTTTTCTTTCTATTCTACTAGGGTGTAAGCAGGAATGGTAGGTTGTGTTTATAGATGAAACACTCACTTATATATTCACTCATCCGATGACCTTTTGCAGTTTAGAACCAGATGTAGCTGCTCTGTGTCTGTATCAGGAAGAGTAAAGTGTAAAAACAGTTGTCTCGTATTTCTATTAATATGTGCTCTGGTCTGTTTATATACAAATTAGACTTTGCATCATGATTATATCACATTTAAAACCATTTTAACCCATTATATCTGTCACCATTTTATAATCAGCAAGAATCCAAATAATTTTGCAGCAAGGCAGATCTTTCCAATTCTAATTATAAGGGACTGATTTACTGTGATTTTAATGATCCAACTTTGGGCTATATTACAAGTGGAGCGCTAATTTATTGTGTGCCCTTAAATGGGCAAATTCCCCCGTTTACGGGAGCACAATAAATTACAATTCCCCCAAAATTAAAGGGACAGTCTAGTCAAAAATAGACTTTAATGATTCAGATAGGGCATGTAATTTTAAACAACTTTCCAATTTACTTTTATCATCAATTTTGCTTTGTTCTCTTGGTATTACTAGTTAAAAACTAAACCTAGGTAGGCTCATATGCTAATTTTTTTAGCCCTTGAAGGTCACCTCTTATCTGAATGCATTTTGACAGTTTTTCACAACTAGAGGGCCATATAGATAACATTGTGCTCATGCCCATGGAGTTACCTAGGAGTCAACACTGGTTGGCTAAAATGCAAGTCTGTCAAAAGAACTGAGATAACAGGGCAGCCTGCAGAGGCTTAGATACAAGTCAATAACAGAGCTAAAAAGTGTATTAATATAACTGTGTTGGCTATGCAAAACTGGGGAATATGTAATAAAGGGATTACGTATCTTTTTAAACAATAAAAATGTTGGTGTAAACTGTCCCTTTAAGTGTAATGTTGTTTTTATAAATAAAAAAAGAGTAGCATTTTTATTTTTTAAAATCACCAACAATAAACTGCATGAAGCAGTTTTTACGGCTTAAAGTGAGTCGGTCTGGGGTTTTAGAAACAAACAGCACTGAAAAGTGCCTTTACATTGTGGCCTATGGGGATCACTGTGTGTTCACTCTTAATATATATGTATATACTTATATACATATATATTTATGTGTTAATATGTGTATATACTTATATACATATATATTTATGTGTTAATATGTGTATATACTTATATACATATATATTTATGTGTTAATATGTGTATGTACTTATATACATATATATTTATGTGTTAATATGTGTATATACTTATATACATATATATTTATGTGTTAATATGTGTATATACTTATATACATATATATTTATGTGTTAATATGTGCATATATTTATATACATATATATTTATGTGTTAATATGTGCATATACTTATATACATATATATATATGTGTTAATATGTGCATACACTTATATACATATATATTTATGTGTTAATATGTGTATATACTTATATACATATATATTTATGTGTTAATATGTGTATACACTTATATACATATATATTTATGTGTTAATATGTGTATATACTTATATACATATGTATTTATGTGTTAATATGTGTATATACTTATACATAATTTTTTTAGCCCTTGAAGGTCACCTCTTATCTGAATGCATTTTGACAGTTTTTCACAACTAGAGGGCCATATAGATAACATTGTGCTCATGCCCATGGAGTTACCTAGGAGTCAACACTGGTTGGCTAAAATGCAAGTCTGTCAAAAGAACTGAGATAACAGGGCAGCCTGCAGAGGCTTAGATACAAGTCAATAACAGAGCTAAAAAGTGTATTAATATAACTGTGTTGGCTATGCAAAACTGGGGAATATGTAATAAAGGGATTACGTATCTTTTTAAACAATAAAAATGTTGGTGTAAACTGTCCCTTTAAGTGTAATGTTGTTTTTATAAATAAAAAAAGAGTAGCATTTTTATTTTTTTAAATCACCAACAATAAACTGCATGAAGCAGTTTTTACGGCTTAAAGTGAGTCGGTCTGGGGTTTTAGAAACAAACGGCACTGAAAAGTGCCTTTACATTGTGGCCTATGGGGATCACTGTGTGTTCACTCTTAATATATATGTATATACTTATATACATATATATTTATGTGTTAATATGTGTATATACTTATATACATATATATTTATGTGTTAATATGTGTATATACTTATATACATATATATTTATGTGTTAATATGTGTATATACTTATATACATATATATTTATGTGTTAATATGTGTATATACTTATATACATATATATTTATGTGTTAATATGTGTATATACTTATATACATATATATTTATGTGTTAATATGTGTATATACTTATATACATATATATTTATGTGTTAATATGTGCATATACTTATATACATATATATTTATGTGTTAATATGTGCATATACTTATATACATATATATATATATATATATATATATATATATATATATATGTGTTAATATGTGCATACACTTATATACATATATATTTATGTGTTAATATGTGTATATACTTATATACATATATATTTATGTGTTAATATGTGTATACACTTATATACATATATATTTATGTGTTAATATGTGTATACACTTATATACATATGTATTTATGTGTTAATATGTGTATATACTTATATACATATGTATTTATGTGTTAATATGTGTATATACTTATATACATATGTATTTATGTGTTAATATGTGTATATACTTATATACATATATATTTATGTGTTAATATGTGTATATACTTATATACATATATATTTATGTGTTAATATGTGTATATACTTATATACATATATATTTATGTGTTAATATGTGTATATACTTATATACATATATATTTATGTGTTAATATGTGTATATACTTATATACATATATATTTATGTGTCAATATGTGTATATACTTATATACATATATATTTATGTGTTAATATGTGTATATACTTATATACATATATATTTATGTGTTAATATGTGTATAAACTTATATACATATGTATTTATGTGTTAATATGTGTATATACTTATATACATATATATTTATGTGTTAATATGTGTATATACTTATATACATATATATTTATGTGTTAATATGTGTATATACACATGTAAATACTTAAATATATATTTTTTATATTTATATACATATATATATTTATATATTTTTATATTTATATATTTTTTTTGCTGCCAATCGCTGTTCGACTTACACCCTTCGCTGTGCTACGTTCTCAACCGTGTCTCAGCCTATGGAAGCGTGCTCTCGTGAGTGCAAAGCTTTCCTGCAATGCGAACACGATATTGTGTTCACATTGCACTCAACTTGCAATACTAAAATTCAACAGAGAAAGAAAAGAGGGCGCCTCATGGTGTGAGTAAGTCCAAATATGACCACTTGTGTGTAAGAGGGATAAAAGGCTTACCGGAATATGTTGCACCGTACTTTGACACGTGCTTGTGAGCGGGCTAGCACTTAACAGTGGCTAGTACACTGAACAGACCCCTTGGTCGGCTGCGTTTCCAGACTCCTGGGCTCAGTTGTAATTTCTCTTGCTTGAATTCAGCTGTATTCCAGGGATAGCCACACCTATGGCTGTGTATTCGATATATCAATGTTCCTTGGTGAACAAATGAGACATAACTTCCGAAAAGTTCCAATTAAAAAGAAAATTTATATTTAATTACGTTTCTTTTTAATTGGAACTTTTCGGAAGTTATGTCTCATTTGTTCACCAAGGAACATTGATATATCGAATACCCAGCCATAGGTGTGGCTATCCCTGGAACAAAGCTGAATTCAAGCAAGAGAAATTACAACTGAGCCCAGGAGTCTGGAAACGCAGCCGGCCAAGGGGTCTGTTCAGTGTACTAGCCACTGTTAAGTGCTAGCCCGCTCACAAGCACCGGTCAAAGTATGGTGCAACATATTCCGGTAAGCCTTTTATCCCTCTTACACACAAGTGGTTATATTTGGACTTACTCACACCATGAGGCGCCCTCTTTTCTTTCTCTTTTGAATACTTAGATTGTCCCACACACCAGGAACCAGAGGAGCGGTGTGAATTTTTGGGGATATGGATGCTATCATACCTTTTTTTAAACATTCTTCTGGGGAAAAAATTGTAAGCATTATCCAGTTGGATCAAACCCAGCTACTTTTCACACTATGGAATAACATACAACGCACCTGTTGCCACCTTTAAAAACTCTTAAGCGTGTCCCTTTAATTCCCTTTTTGGGAATTAATTTTTATAACTTGTAATACTAGCACACATTTACGTGTGCTGGTATTACTGAGTGGAGTGCAAATATTGCGCCTGTGTAAGCGATATTTTGCTCTCCACTCGTAATCTGATCCTTTATATGATAAAATAGGAATAGAAGAGATTTGTATCATTGATGAGTTTTTCTATTGGTAAGCCATTTTGTCCACCAATGACTGACACTCTAACCCAATAAGTTTGTCACTATCTTGGGACACTTCCTAACACTTGCTTATTAGTGGAATCAATCCTATTATATATGTTATGGTCATTAGATCACTTGTTCCTACATGGGAATGATTCTTTAATCCATTAAAAATGTCTCTGCTATTAGGTCCCTTTGCTCTTACATTGGATAGACCCTTTGACTTTTGAAATCTGTGAAGTTTGACCAATCACTTTGCTCTAACAATGGATTAGTACATGCAGTCTTTAAACATATAGTGTCATCCACCTATGTAGCTGTCAATATAATGTAACAATGAATTAACCATTCACTACCCAGACCCGCATTACCCTTCTGTTATCCAAGTAAAGTAAATTGAAATTCAGGTTTGACAAGAATGTTGTTACACTCCTCCCCCCCCTTCAACCCCACCAGTATATCTGCTACAACAGAAAGGAATATTCCTTCAGTGTTCCAGACTCCCCTTTTACAGCAAATATGTTGGGAATAGTGGTGGTCTGGATCTCTGCTCTTCCTCCCGTATCATTTTTGAATAAGGAGGAGGTACACAAATCTGTAGGTAATCAGGTGGATTGACTGTTTATTATTAAAACAAGCAGTTGGATGCACTTATATACAGACAGCAAGTACATATGCCTTTTTTTACATGCACACACACACCTGTAACTATTGGTATATATATATTGTTGTACATGCAAATAATTAATAAATTCATACATTAATTGGAGTGCATGTATATTATATTTGTATAGCTAACTGCAGTTTGTGTAACGTGGTGTTTGTACATACTAGCACAGTATGAGCCCCTTTGTATGTTGCAACATATATGAATGGATTACTTGCAATTGTATTGATGCGGATCTGCATGTGAATCAGTGGGAGAGATTCCCTAAACTCCAGGAGGACAGGCTAGGCATTATGAGAGGTGAGTTCTAATTACTTAGTTTAAGTGACTACCCTTAGAACAGCCTATTTGCATTATAATATTGACAAGACACTGGTCTCACTACTTTTTGTTACATTAACTAAACCCCATTATTTGCCATTAGGTTAGATTCACTAACAGCCTACCCAACCTCTGTAGCCTCTCCTGTCTTTCCAGTTTGTCTAGGTGCTATAGTTTATACAGCTCATTCACTTGATAATTGAATGGTATAGAAACATTAGTAGTGAAAAGTATAAGAAATGAAGAGACTAAAAAAGCTGAAGTGGTTGGAGAGATTGTTAGTAGTTATATAGCACTGAACAATGGAAATCAACAGAGTCAATTGACACTGTATTACATCATTTGATGAAGCCGGCAAATATGATATTTGTCAGGATTGTAAAAATACACTGTAGTGTAAAACTTGTTTATTTTTTGTATTTTTTGTATTTATCAACTCATTGTTCTCAAGAATATGCCAATTCAAACTGTATAATTCTGTAGGAAAAATAGACTTGCTTATCTTATCTTATTAGCTCGGTACACAAAGGGCAAAACATAGTTACTGAAATTTTCATTATCAGTGGTGGTTTCTGTCAATGAGCAAAACCAGCTATTTCGAATGGGCATATAAACATAAAGAAGAAATATCCAGTACAAGTAATTGAGAACACATTGGGCCAGATTACAAGTAGCGCACTAATGATAGTGTGAACGTGATAACCAATATCGCAGGACTGCACTACAATTAGCGTGCGACTTTGGTATTACAAGTGCATGGCAAAGTGCGTTAACCATAGAAGGGTTAGTGTGATCAACTTCGCTCAAGAGCAGTCTATACTTTTAATGGATAGCGTGAACGTGCTAACTTGCATTGGAATTAAAAGTTGCCAGTTATAGTTTGCGTTTGAGCAATACCAGAAACTGTGTTAAAATATTTAGTATGATTCAGACCTGAAGTAAACTGAAAGTTATAAATATTTTTTCATAAAATACATGTAAAACACATTAAAATAAATTATTACTTGCATATACACATATACATAAATACTTTTAAGCCCTTCCCACTCAAATACCTTGAAACATGCAATATCATTTTTATTCATTTAAATAGATATCTCTATATGTATCTATATACATATTATTTATCTAGATCTATCTATCTATCTATCTATCTATCTGTATATATTCATATAGCAGGATAGGTATATATATATATATATATATATATATATATATATTAATAATTATATGAATATTTAAATATCTATTTAAATAAGAAGAACATAGGATTTTAAAGTATTCCTAACTCAGTTTATGGTTATGCAAAACTGGGGAAGGGGTAGTAAAGGGATTATCTATTTTTAAACAAAAAACATTTTTAAGTAGACTGTCCCTTTAACACTGCTATTTTCTGAAAACTCATTGGCTGCACACTTTAGTGTCTAATTTATAGTTGTCCCTATCTGGCCTCAGCAGAGAATGAAATCTATGTTGCAACATTGCCTTCAGTTACAGTTAAGCTGTTATGTGTTGATAGTCTTAAAGGGATATCAAACCCTATTTTTTCTTTTTCTTTCAAAGTATACAATTTTATAAAAAAAATTAAAAAGTTTCCAATTTACTTCTATTATCCAATTTGCTTTGTTCCCACGGTAATCTTTGTTGAAGAGATACCTAGGTACTGTTAGGTATCTGGGGCACTAAATGGTAGGAAATAGTGCTGCCATATAGTGCTCTAGCAAATGTATAAAATTCCTGCAAAACAGCTGCCATTTAGAGCTCCTGACACGTGTACTTTCCTGAGCTTAAGTCCCTACTTCCCAACAAAAGATATAAAAAAAACCAAAGCAAATTTGATAATAGAAGTAAATTAGAAAGTTGTTTAAAAATGTTTTGCTCCATCTGAATCATGAAATAAACATTATGGGTTTCACATACCTTTAAATGGACATTAAAGCATTTTTTTTATTCATGCACCAGAAATTAATCAATACATTTAAAAAAGATATTTGTTTGAAATAAATGTTTTAAACACGTTTAAAAGTCATGTTAAAATATATGCATTTTGTGCAGTCTCAGAACACACCCATTAAAAAAAACCTCTTTAATGTTGTTTATCTTCCATTGTTTTGTTTTGGCCATTTAGGAACCCATATGAATAAGCTCTTGCACATATCAACCAATCACAGTACAGCACGTAGGAGTGTCAGGGTCCTGCATTCCACAGAATGACGCCCAGATACTGCTATTTTTCAGAGTTAAATAACAAGAAAAGCAGGCATTGCACATTAAATATTACAAGTGCTTTGGTTTTTAATTATGTGCAATAAAACATTTTACAGGAAAACAAAGTTTTGAATCTGATGTCATTTTAATTATTTTCTGTATATAGTTCTTTGTCTTGTATTTCTTTGTATTTGTCCTTACCATATCTACTTTAAGACTTTTTCCAGGAATCTAAAATACCACTTTTAAAAATAAGGTGCTTCCTTTGTATCTTTGTTAACCTCCTTCCTTCCCTTTTGTATCATCCTCATGCTTCTCCCTAAGGGCCCAATGTTCAAAGCTTCCCTGTGGATGGAGAGAAATCGCCAATTTCGTCTTGCAATGTTCATGACAGGCAAAATGTTCCAAAAAAGTAGGGTTATCCCTGCAATATAGATGATACATTGAGGCATCTATTGTAAATTATAGGCTTTATCTTAGATTATTTTGACAACATTGTTATTGAATGCAAAGGACAAGGGCATGGAGCAGGCATAAATACAAAATATGTTTACAGTCGATACAATATGCAGTTTCGGAATATGAAAGTGGCTTATGTGTGCCTGTACATCACAATATGCATTTTTCTAAATAAATTTACTATTTTAATTTTGCATATTTCATGAAAGTTTGAATCTTGATAATAAAAGAGTGGAGTTGTATTATGTTTAGGTCATTATAACATAAACGCCTAGCTACCTCATGTAATACTTCTTATGCCCATGAAACATTTGTTATGCCCATTTAAGGCCAATTTCATGCACATTGGGATGTGTTAAATTGAATTTGTCTAGGCTATTTTCATTACTCAAGGATCAACCAAACCTTGCTTCTCACAGAGAATGCTCCAAATACGCTTCTTTGTGAAACAGCCTCCACACTTTTTAAACATTTTAGAACATTACACATGTAATTTTGTGCTGTGAAGCTGATAGTTTTGCAACATTACAATGAGCTTTAGAGCATCGATCCATTAATGTTTTACTTCCTTCCAGTCATGGTTGTCACTTTCTTCTTTTCCATTGACTGTCTTTCTATTCTCTTCCAATGGCTCAATCTTTCTCTATAACAACAATACTACCACTATAATACTCTTGCTATGGTGGTTATGGTGTTCCACCTTTCCAACATATGTCTCCCTGTCTTGCAGGACCTTTTTTTCCCATCCCATGATTTCCCTTCTTCTACATTTTCATCTCTTTCTTTCCTACGTTCTTAGATTGTTACATAGAATGCCTTATAAACACATAGGTAGATTAGCAATCAATGATTTTGCTTATTTTCTTCCTCTCTTTACATTACCAAGGCCTACGTAGAATTACATGAATTACTAATGGATTCCAATAATGAGATGCGCTGGGTGGAGGCTGCCCGCTGGTTGAAGGTAGAAGAAGACTACCAAGAGGATACCAGGCAGTGGGGAAAACCGCAGCTCTCCTACCTCACCTTCCGTAGTCTCCTAGAGATACGTAAAGCTTTCCATAAAGGTTAGAGCTTAGTGATCTTCCCAAACAATTGTATCTCCCAATGTTCTACACTCTCTCTGATACATGTGGCTTTGGTTTATAGGTACAGTCCTCCTTGATCTCCCAGAAAAGACTCTCCCTGGGATTGCCAGCCAAGTTATCGATCAGCTGATTTATGAAGCTCAGCTGAAACCTGATCACCGGGAAGAGGTCTTGCGAGCACTTCTACTGCAACATAGGTAGGGAAAGGCCACCTAAAAACTAAGTATGTTCTGATAATGTGCCTTTAGGATGCCAACATGCAAAAGATAGAAAGCCTTTACACTGTTTAAACCTGTCCTGTTAATGTCATGCCAGGCAATCACCCTGCATTAGATAGAAAGGCAATGCTGCATGATTCTGACATGATAATGTGCTGCCTTTATATTGGTACTGAATGCATACAGATATGACCATTACAAAATACTTTAACTCTGATATTCATATTTTTTCCTATCCAACCTGTGGTTATTTTAATGTCCCCTTCGTATACCACTTCTAATCCATTCAGATTTCAGTAAATTGTGAACTGTTGGAACTGTTTGTTCATTTGTCTTGTTATGTCCAAGTCGAGTTTCCATATTCCTATTGTCTTCAAGAGAATGTTAGAAAAATAACATGGACTTTTTATACAAATATTAAACAATAACACTAATGTTCTTTTTTTTTTTTTGCAGCCGACCTGATGATAAGGTGATTAAGGGAGATCCAGAAAGTGGTCAACTTCTGCTACAAAAGATAGAAATGACATCTGTCCCAGAGAAGGTAAGATTCTGGAATAAGTATTAAAATGAATATGTGTAGTTTTTCCTGTTTTTCTATCATTTTCTTTGTCTCACTTCATCACTCCCTCCTTGCTCCTCATTCCTCAGTTGATTGTCCATTGTTAGTAGATTCTCACTTTATGGTGGTAAGTCTCTCCATTGATCTCATGTTTTCTCTTTGTCTTTTTCTTTGTTCTTCTCATGCTGAAATTCTTATATAAATACACATTCAATCATTTTGTTCACTACATCTTTCTTACCATTTCAATCCTCTCTCTTTCCCAATATCTTAATCCATCTCAGATTTTCATTTATTCTTTCCCTTCCTCTTACTGTCTCACCCATTTTTTAACACAGTCCTTTTCTATGTAATCTCAATTTCTTTTGGGCTATCCTTCACTAATTCCCTTGCTATTTTTTTTTTTTAATTTTAGAGAAGGTGAAGATTTTATTGGTGTCTCTTTTGTACACACACACACACATATATATATATATATATATATATATATATATATATATATTACATACATGTCCATACATATATACAGTATGTACACACAGATATGCATACTTGCTCATACACACACACATATATATATACATACACATACACACACGCATGCTTACTCATATGTACACACACACACATATATATATACACACATACTTATTATATATTATATATATATATATATATATATATATATATATATATATACACACTCACACATACTCACAATTTATTTGCATATTATGGTGGAAAATAAGTATTTGGTCACCTACAAACAAGCAAGATTTCTGGCTCTCACAGACCTGTATCTTCTTCTTTAAGAGGCTCCTCTGTCCTCCACTCATTACCTGTATTAGTGGCAGCTGTTTGAACTTGTTATCAGTATAAAAGACACCTGTCCACAACCTCAAACAGTCACACTCCAAACTCCACTATGGTGAAGACCAAAGAGCTGTCGAAGGACACCAGAAACAAAATTGTAGACCTGCACCAGACTGGGAAGACTGAATCTGCAATAGGCAAGCAGCTTGGTGTGAAGAAATCAACGGTGGGAGCAATAATTAGAAAATGGAAGACATACAAGACCACTGATAATCTCCCTTGATCTGGGGCTCCACGCAAGATCTCACCCCGTGGGGTCAAAATGATCACAAGAACGGTGAGCAAATATCCCAGAACCACACTGGGGGACCTAGTGAATGACCTGCAGAGAGCTGGGACCAACGTAACAAAGGCTACCATCAGTAACACACTATGCCGCCAGGGACACAGATCCTGCAGTGCCAGACGTGTCCCCCTGCTTAAGCCAGTACATGTCCGGGCCCGTCTGAAGTATGCTAGAGAGCATTTGGATGATCCAGAAGCGGATTGGGAGAATGTCATATGGTCAGATGAAACCAAAGTAGAACTGTTTGGTAGAAACACTACTCGTCGTGTTTGTAGGAGAGAGAATGCTGAGTTGCAACCAAAGGAACACCATACCTACTGTGAAGCATGGGGGTGGCAACATTATGCTTTGGGGCTGTTTCTCTGCAAAGGGAACAGGACGACTGATCCGTGTACATGAAAGAATGAATGGGGCCATGTATCATGAGATTTTGAGTGCAAACCTCCTTCCATCAGCAAGGGCATTGAAGATGAAACGTGGCTGGGTCTTTCAGCATGACAATGATCCCAAACACACCGCCCGGGCAACGAAGGAGTGGCTTCGTAAGAAGCATTTCAAGGTCCTGGAGTGGCCTAGCCAGTCTACAGCTCTCAACCCCATAGAAAACCTTTGGAGGGAGTTGAAAGTCCGTGTTGCCCAGCGACAGCCCCAAAACATCACCGCTCTAGAGGAGATCTGCATGCAGGAATGGGCCAACATACCAGCAACAGTGTGTGACAACCTTACAGAAGACTTACAGAAAACGTTTGACTTCTGTCATTGCCAACAAAGGATATATAACAAAGTATTGAGATGAACTTTTGAAATTGACCAAATACTTATTTTCCACCATAATTTGCAAATAAATTATTTCCAAATCAGACAATGTGATTGTCTGGATTTGTTTCCACATTTTGTCTCTCATAGTTGAGGTATAACTATGATGAAAATTACAGGCCTCTCTCATCTTCTTAAGTGGGAGAACTTGCACAATATGTGAGTGAGTCCTTCTGTGTCGACACCTTGTCATATACCATATCCCTTAAATCATAATAAACCTTTATTTTGCATTTAATATATATTAATCAGGTGCTTTGTTATGCTAATTTTCAGGTTTTAAAACTTTATGTCAGGTCTCCAAAAGAGCAAAATGTTTCAGCAGTATTTTGAGTCCCACTTGAGCTAGGGTTGCCACCCGTCCCTTAAAATACAGAACACTTATAAGTTACACATGCTGCAGGGTGTGCAGGGAGGAATATGAATAGTGCTGTCCAGAAACACAATACATGTTCTTCTCTGCACACCCTGCAGCATGTGTAACTCATAAGTGTCCAGGAAAACATGGCTGAGGTGGCAACCCTAACTTGAGCACAACACTTACCTCGCCACTTGTAATATAAGCGCTAATATGTGTAATATGAGTGCCGCTGAGGGAGCTCCCTACACTGTAGGGTCATACTAAGAAAATGTCACCTGCGTTAATATTCTCTGGTTAACATTTTTTATACAATTGTAATACCAGCTTGGGTGTTATCCTTTGTGTAAGGTTGCGCTAAGGATAATGTATCTTGTGATGTTGGTTGCGCTCTACTTTTAATCTAGTGGTGTGTCTGCAAAGAGAGTAAGAGGCAGCATGTTTTGTGTTAGCGATGACTCGTTTTGTATCAAACAAGCTGACTCTCTGGGCAGGCTCAGTGCTTGAATGCTGGTACACAGGGCACTCTTAGCATATGTGCATATGTCCCCGAAGCAGTAATACTTTTTACTAAAAGTCTTTTTGCTAATTCTAGTGCAAAAATGTTTCAATTCACAATTCAAATAAAAAAAAAAAAAGAAAGACACATGAAGATATTAAAATTGAATAATTGTTAAAATGTATGAAAATCTTTTATTCCCCCACCACCACCACCATCACTGGCATTGTAAGAATTACTATACACTGCAGGTTTGACTGACTATTTATTTTACAGGTGCCACTCAAGGGAGACCTCACAGAGAAAATACCAGAAGATGCAGAGGCCTCTGTGGTGTTGGTGGGTAAGTACTCTTGCAGTATCCTCTTTACTCAATGCTCTCTTTCCTTCTCCAGTTTTTTCTTCTTCTCTCTCTCTCTCTCTCTCTCTCTCTCTCTCTCTATCTATCTATCTATCTATCTATCTATCTATCTCTCTCTCTCTCTCTCTCTTTCTCTTGATCTATGTAATTTACTTCCTGACAGACCCCTGTTGCCTTTTTCATCTTTGCTTCTCCGCAATAATCTAACACACATTTTTTCTCTCTCAGTTTCTATTACATTGTGTTTGCTTGCAACGTTATTGCTTTTTCATTATCTTTCTCTCTACTGCTGTAAGAGTATTTTCCTCTTCACTGAAGAATCAAGCCTGTGAAACAAATGTAGATACTTTTTTTCTGTGTGTGGTGATTTCTTGGTTCTGTTTGCCCATTGTATACAATAGAGTACTCCAGAAACAGCAAACCTTTGTAGTGTGATTAGGTGTTTTTTTTTGTAATAACATATCCGGAAAAAGTTCTGCCCATATATACTTGTTGTTTCTGTCATTGAAGAGTGGGTGCCAATATTTGCCTCTACATTGGATAGGCCAGTAAGTGTTACTTTTTATACAGGATGTGCACGATTCCTAGAGCACCCAACTCTTGCCTTTGTACGCCTGAAAGAAGCAGTGCAGCTGGAGTCTGTCCTAGAGGTTCCTCTGCCAATCAGGTTTCTTTTTATCCTACTGGGTCCAGAGACCCCACACACAAGTTACCATGAAGTGGGACGTGCTGTGTCCAGCATGATGGCTGAGAGGGTGAGTTTAAGAAGAGTTATAGAGCTATCTCCTTCTCTGCATTTAACTCCATATGCTTTCCTATAATTTTGTTGGCCCCATTTCATTGATGCTTTCATATACAGGTGGCCCTCGGTTTACAACGGTTCAATTTACACCGTTTCAGAATAACAACCTTTTTTTCCAGTCATGTGACTGCTATTGAAAAGCAGTGCATTGATTAAAATAGCCAGTATGTGGAGCTGTCTGCTTGTGTTGCAGCAAAGCCAAGCAAGCTGAAATTAATCATTTTAACCAGACCTGAGCTATCGAGCAGATTTCAAAGGAACAAGATCTTCCTGTCTATAAATCAGTCCAGATTGGAATGCATAGAAAGAACTGTTTGCAGAAAAATGCAAGTAAAGTCTGTGTTGTGTGATTATTTTATTATGTTTATAATGCTGTTTAGCAAATGTTTTTGTTCATTTAACTTATTTAATTATATATTCTGTGTTGTGTGATTATTTTATTATGTTTATAATGCTGTTAAGCATTTAAAGTCTTCATTTCAAAGCTTTAAAAATAATGTATTAGGTGTTACTTATGACAATTTTGAGAGGGGCCTGGAACCTAACGCCCTCACTTCCCATTGACTTAAATTATAAACTGGGTTTCAATTTACAACGGTTTCGATTTACAACCATTCCTTCTGGAACCTAACCCCGGCGTAAACTGAGGGCTACCTGTAATTTCTTTGGCCTATAGAACGATAAACCCCCTGTCTATACAACACAACTCCTCTCTTACTATATCATATATTTCTACATATTGCGTCATATAACTGTTACCATTATTATCTCATATTACCATTTCCTAATACAAGTGCTTCCTTCTGTTCTCTATGTCTACCACAGGTCTTCCGCACTGATATGTACCTTGCTGGGGGTCGACAGGACCTTTTGCAGGCCCTGGACCAATTTCTCGATTACAGTATTGTTCTGCCTCCTTGTGACTCTCCTAGTGAGCAGTTACTCAAGGAACTGGTCCCAGTGCAGCAGAACCTTCTTAGAAAGAGATATCAAGGAATCAAGACAGCATCAGAGCTGCACAAAAAAGGTAAAAAGCACAGAATAATGGTCAGAACTCCTTTATCGCTTCCATTGTATCATCTTTTAAACATGCACGTCTGCACAACTTTCTTTTTCATTTGTTTCTTCTTGTGCATTTCAACTGGATAAATGCATGTGCGTGTATATTAGTGTAACAAGAGAAAAGTCAATAAGTTCTCACAGAATCCAAAAGTTCATTTAATATCCAATTTTTGTTGAATAAGAATATAAAAAATACATTTAAAATTACATCAAAACTTTCATGATTCAGAAGGAACATTTAATTTTAACAAATTTTCCATGTAACTTGTTTTTATCAAATTTGCTTTGTTTTCTTGGTATCCTTTATTGAAATGTAAATCTAGGTAGGGTCATATGAGCTCAGGAGTGTGCATGCATCGTTATACTCTATAGCAGCAGTGATTGTAACAATTTATATAACTACTATATACAATGTTTTAAAATACTGCTTTCATAGAATGCCAAAAGCATGTGCATGTTCCTGAGCTCCTATGAGCTAAACTAGACTTACCTTTCAACAAAGAATACCAAGAGAACAAAGCAAATTTGACAATGGAAGTAAATGGAAAAGTTCTTTAAAATTGCATGCTGTATTTGAATAATGAACGTTCAATTTTGACTTTACTGTCTCATTAAGCTCAAAATATAATTCAAAATAAATAATTCATTAAAGGGATACTGAACCCAATTTTTTTTCTTTTATGAATCAGAAAGAGCATGCCATTTTAAGCAACTTTTTAATTTACTTCTATTATCAATTTTTCTTCGTTCTCTTTGTATCTTTATTTTAAAAAGCAGGAATGTAATCTTACAAGCCGGACCATTTTTGGTTCAGAACCCTGGATAGCGCTTGCTGATTGGTGAGTACATTTAGCCACCAATCAGCAAGCTGTACCCAGGTGCTTAACCAAAGATGGGCCAGCTCATAAGCTTACATTCTTGCTTTTTCAAATAAACATACCAAGAGAACAAAAAAAAATTGATAACAGGGGTAAATTAGAAAGCTGCTTAAAATTGCTGCATTATCTGAATCAGTAGAAATCACCATAGAGTCCGTCCTGATAATAGAATATACATATTTATTGAAACACGTGTTAAAAACAGAACACCATAATGGTAAAAAAAAATAAAGTTGTTAGTACATAGTACTGATAACTCTCACATCATATGCGTTTCCTATCTGAATCTTGAAATAAAAAACTTGGGTTCAGTATCCCTTTAAACGGACAGTATACACCAATATATGCACAGTTACTGATCTAAACATCCAGTATAAAATCTTTTAAAAACTTACTTAGAAGCTCCCAGTTTAGCATTGTTTACAAAGTTAGGCTGGGACACCCATTGAAAGGGGATAAGAAAACAGGAAGAGCAAGAGCAGACACTCCCCCCCCCCCCCCCCCCGCATATGAAAATCAGCACAGTGCTATTAAAAAATAAGCAAAACTGTAAGTTGTTACAAAAATACTCCCAGATGGGCTATATAAATGGATCATCTACAAAAATGTATGCAAAGAAAAATCTAGTGTACAATGTCCCTTTAAGGCAGATAAACCATTGTAATATACATTAATGGATTATTTTGACAGCTTTTGTTGTAAAACACCACTGAAAAATGTGCTTGTTTCACAAACGTCAAAAGAAACTGAAATGCCTCCTTCATTCTTATGCATTGTGGAATTTAATTTGACACCAAAACATACCACACAGTTCAGAGCCCAAGCTCATTGATACCTGTCCCAAAACTGCAACCATAAAGGAGACTAAACTGCTCTTGATTTATATGACCTTGTAAGATGTGATAACAAAATGACAGTATTTAATTATTTAAAATATATGGGCCTAGATTACAAGTGGAGCGATAATATTATATCGCTTGTGAGCACTAACTGGGCTCAAGGTAAAACAATAGCGCTCCCATGTTAGTGCTGGTATTACACGTTGAAAGTAAAAAGTGTGTGAGCAAAAGATTCAGGTGTGCTAACTTCTGAAATTCAGATATGGTAACCACGGTAAGTCCATCTCCCCATAGACTTCTATAGGTCGCGCTTAAAAAAGCCCTTTCATTTTATCGCTCACACGCTAACCCAAAACTGCACTAGACCAACTGTGCTAACGCCAAAGGTGCGTTAGGAATACTGATGGAGGAAACCAGACGTGGACTCCTTGCCCAAGGTGCTTAGAGGGATATGGCTACACCTCACTAACCAGGCCGAAAGGAGGCCAAAGCTATTGTCTAGGTTTCAATTGCCCTTGTTCAGAGGAGAATTGCCTGGTATTTTGGGGCTGGACTGACTTTGTTGGGTGGGATCAGACTGATGTACTTCAGGAAAGTTCTCCACTGTGAAATGCAGAATTGGGCTAAAGAAGCTACTCCCAAGTGGTTACCAGGCCATTGAACAAGCTGTTGTTCATTCCTGGCAGATTGTTTCTCTTTCTGTATGTATTCTACTTCCAGTCTCAAGTCACACTAATTCTTCTAGTGCTATTTGGATTTTAGCTTGAGAGATATTTAGCACACTATCCATTGAAAGTATAGGGTGCACTGGAGTGATGTCAGCTGCGCTAAACCTTTTTTTTGTAACTCTGTTTTACCATGGACTTGTAAAATCAATTTGTGCTCCAATTTTAGTGTTGTCCAGCGATAATGATTATTAGCGCTCCACTTATAATCTGGGCTATAATATTTAGACATATCTTGCACTGTAGTGCTTAATTGCTGAAAAATGCTATGCATATATTAAAAATACTTTATGCTCTTTTTCATTGATTTATAGGAATATCATATGTGATATGGACAAAGCAAAAAAAATTATCTGTCTGTGATTTACAAATTACATATTCTATATTAGAATATCAAAATGTCATGTTCAATAACAATATATAGTTAAAATTGACCAGGAGCGCTAAAACAAGCTAAAAGTGATAGGGTAATGATAGCCTAATAATAATAAAGTGCCAAGTGTAAGTGCAAAAGATAATGTGCAAAATTATTTCATAAAGTGCAAAAATTCGAAAATATAAAAAAATGTTCAGCCAGGTATATATATCTTAATATATGCCTAAGTGGTATTTAAATAATCCTGATATGTCTAAAAAAGACTTTCATAAAGTGCACAAGTGTAGAAAATAATCTAAACAGGTATATATATCTCTTAATATATGCCTATGTAGAATACTAATGCGTCTAGAAATACTTTCATAAAGTGCATGAGTGTAGAAATGGTCCTCTGACCAAAGTGTGTGTAGAAACCAAAACGGTACTTACAAAGATAATTATCTAAAATAATGCAAATGTGGAATATACATGAAAATGTATTAGTACATGGCCAAATATGCAAACATTATATGCAATAAAAAATGATATACAAAAAAATGGACGTCTCCGTATAAAAGTTAGGTTGCCACCACACAAGTTATCTAAATGCGTATAGTCAGTTGAAAAAGCTTTTAGTTTTAGTGCAAGAGTCACTTCTCTTAATAAATAGTTTGCTTTTTTGAAGGGAAAACCTTTTAGCTTACCCCCAGCAGTTCAGTCAGACCAGTTCGTCAGTTTGGAATTACCGCCATGGCGGAGTGACGTCACTCTTATAGGCGTTGTCCTTAATCTATGATCCGATTGGTCCTTAGGTCCCGGTTCAAGTTTCCAAGCTGCCGGGTTCCGTCAATTGTCTGGGGGTAAGCTAAAAGGTTTTCCCTTCCTGGTCAATTTGAACTATTTATGCTAATTTTCTACACCTTTGAGAGGGACCCCTAGGTGACTCAGGAGTTTAGTGATTACACTCTGCGCTTATTAGTCTCTTCTATATTTCAATAACAATTGCCCATGTGTATCACCACAATATACAAATATAAATAACATCTTACTAATTATAACAATATTAAAAATCCATAGTCAGCCTTATAACATAAAAATTGGCAATTCAACATCATAATCAATATTCCCATTTTTGAATCAGTCTAAATTTCCTATTACATATTACATCGTCAAAACTTAATACAGTGACAGGTTAAACATTTCACATTCACAATCACAATATTAGCCTTCCCTTAAAACATCACATTATCAAGACTTCCATGTGAATATTCAAATATCAAATGTCCCTAATGCCTTTTCCCAAAGAATCCAAGCTAGTCCAACAGAGTGTCCAATTAACCCTTTATCCTTCTCTTTCCTCTTCTTAATATGAAGTGGTTGCTTGTATAATCATTCTTTTTGGTCACCATTATCTTCACCACAGAACCAAAGTCAACCGCAGTAGAAGCTGATGATCCTTTGCGTCGGACTGGTCGAATCTTTGGGGGCCTTGTTCGTGACATTACACGGCGGTACCCCAAGTACCTGAGTGATATCACAGACGCCCTTAGCCCTCAATGCCTGGCTGCTGTTATTTTCATCTATTTTGCTGCCCTTTCTCCAGCTATAACATTTGGAGGTTTAATGGGTGAGGGCTTTTTTTTCCTTCCGTTTTTAGTCTTATATCAGTACCAACACTTACAGAATGGAAGTAATACATTTAGATAGATAGCATTATAGTATCAGTATACATATGTTAATTTTTATTGTGTGTTTTTTCAACAACATTATACAATGCTGCATATTCAGTATCAGTTTATTGATCCTCAGTGTCACTATGGAATAAGGAGTTCTTAAGATGGATATGTAAATTATGAGTAGAAAAGCAGAGTGCCAGTTTATTATCAATACATAGTTATATATTTCTTTATAAAGTGTGGAATCTTCTTTACTAGTGCATCCTTGGTCACAACACAAATGCTAAATAATCTAACTGATGCATACAATAGATACTTACAACATCCTACAGCGCAGCCTAGACAACACTACCATATTTTAAAGCAGGAAAAAGATGTACATTTACATCAACTTTCTTTCCTTTCTAGCTGAAAAAACAGACAACTGGATGGGAGTATCAGAACTGATGGTGTCCACTGCTGCCCAAGGCATTCTCTTCTGTATTCTTGGTGCCCAACCTATCCTCATCCTTGGATTCTCTGGTCCGCTCCTTGTGTTTGAAGAGGCCTTTTATGCTGTATGTTAGAGGTTATACATGATCCTCAAACAATTATGAATGTTACATTGATATCTCTATTATGGAATTGTGGGGGTTGGAGGATAATAAAAAGTGAGAAGAATTGGGAAATTAAACTGTATTAAAAATACTGCATTAATAAAGTATAGGGGAGAGTATGGAGGTTATTATTTATCTGTTTTTTCTCTCTCAGTTCTGTGCATCAAATGGTTTTGAATATATTGTGGGTCGTGTATGGATTGGATTCTGGCTTATCCTCATAGTGATAATAGTTGTTGCCTGTGAGGGCAGCTTCCTGGTCCGCTTCATCTCCAGGTTTACGCAGGAAATATTCTCCTTCCTCATTTCCATAATCTTCATCTATGAGACCTTCTCCAAGCTTGCAACGGTGAGGAGAGGCACTTCTAGAGGTTAATGTAATGAGACTCTTGGACGAATATCTACCCTAAAAATGGTTTGCATTTCCAAACCCTGATCCCTTATTGTTGCCTCACATGTTAAAAGTTTATTTTTTTACTTGACCCCCAACACCCATCAGAAACTCTTCTACAATCCATTTACTCATCAGTTAGTTGATCCATTGTCTTCTTTATTCTTCCTAGATCTTCAACAATCACCCACTCCAGGAACATTATAACTTAACAATTGATAAAGTACGAAATCCTCAGCCTAACACTGCCTTGCTGTCTCTTGTTCTGATGGCTGGAACCTTCTTCATTGCATACTTCCTTCGACAATTTAAGAACAGCAGCTTCTTTCCTGGCAAGGTCAGAACCAACTTCTTTGTTTTTTTTGGTGGGGGAAAAGGGTACAAATTTATATGTGTGGATACATTTCAATCATTAGAATAAAGTCATAAGGGGAGAACATAGTATATGAATGCTATACAAAATTAGTTTCTACGTGGTTATTAAAATATATTCCATCATAAATTGGCCTGAACATTAAAATTTGAGATTGTGTTTCTAATTGACTGGATTCCAATGTAGAAAACAGACTAAATGATCTTGTGTAGGAAACAAAGGCAGTGACTACAAACCCAGATCTGAAAATATGGATTGCACTTGGTTAGTCATATAGGGCTGCAGTAGCATCTTCATAAATCACATAACCTGTCCGCCTACTCTGACAGACATCGCTAGAAATCAACCCAATCGAATATGATCGGGTTAATTGACACCCCTGCTAGCGTCCGATTGGCCGCAAATCTGCAGGAGGTGGCATTGCACCACCAGTTCACAAGAACTGCTGGGGCAATGATAAATGCCGAGAGTGCATGCTGTCGGCATTTATCAATGTGCAGCGGATATGATCCGCAATATCGGATCATGTCCGCTCGCACATTAATAAATAGGCCCCATAGGGAGAAACTGTCAAATGCCTACTATAGATATACATACAAAATATGTATACATACCTTAAATGTTTACGGCAGGGGTTGGCCGACATTAGGATAACTTGACTTAATGGACAGTGAAAATTAAATCTAAATAATAAATTATTCAGATTATCATATCTTGAGACTGTCTGATTCAGGAAATCCAATGGTAGCTCATTCATGACATAAGTGAGAGGGGCTACCACAATAGGACCTCTGTGATAATCATTCACCAGTACAAGTTGTATTAGCCACAGAGTGAGCAGTAAAGTCATATTTAAGATAGTACATAGGTTGGGAGCCCAGTGTCATTAGTGATTTAGCATCCTGAGCCCCTTGAGCATACAAGGACCCTAGAAGGTTACTTAACAGTAAAGGCACATCTGGTGATGTGTGGACACTATTAGATTAAATATCAATGACCCCTAACTGACTGGGAAATGCAACTTCTGCACATGTCATAGTTATGTTGTTGATTTTTTATGTTTAATAGCAATATTTTCAACTGCAGAGTGTTTGCAGTACTGTGAAAGATCCCTGCTAATATATTGCTATAATCCTTTTAGCCATTCAGTTAATCCCAGTATTTCTATCTTGCAGCTACGTCGCATCATTGGTGATTTTGGAGTTCCTATTGCTATCCTCATAATGGTGTTGGCTGATATGTTTATTAAAGACACCTACACACAGGTAGGCAAATTTTAACACACACAAGTTAAAATTAGATTTCCTCTTCTCAACTTCAAAAAGACCAACTCTGTCCCTTTTGCCAACTGTCCATCTTTCATCCCACACAAGACTTCAATTAAACTATAGGTGCTAAATCACGCTCTCTTCTAAGTTATGGGCATTCCTTTTATTAAAGACTCTTGCCTCTGTTTTTTTTTGTTATTTTATAACACTCATAGCCCCCTCTGTCCACTGGGTCCTTAAACATTGGTCAGATTTGAATTTAGATATGCTACCACCAACCCTGTTGTCTTGCTTTGAACGACCAAACTACTTTGATGACTGCTATCTATCTCCTTGGTAAATATTCTGTGTTACTTCTATGGACTATCTACAGTTGGTTTTCAGTTAACAAAAAAGTTAACAAATTAACCAATGTTTAATATTGTTTGTGCTGGTTTGCCTCAAGAATCTCTATGGCCTCTCTACTCCTTTCTCTCTAAACTTTTTCTGGATGACCTTGTTACTTACTGTGGAGTCAATATCCACTTCTATGCTGATGATATGCAAATAAACCTCTCAACATACAGGGAGTGCAGAATTATTAGGCAAATGAGTATTTTGACCACATCATCCTCTTTATGCATGTTGTCTTACTCCAAGCTGTATAGACTCGAAACCCTACTACCAATTAAGCATATTAGGTGATGTGCATCTCTGTGATGAGAAGGGGTGTGGTCTAATGACATCAATACCCTATATCAGGTGTGCATAATTATTAGGCAACTTCCTTTCCTTTGGCAAAATGGGTGAAAAGAAGGAGTTGACAGGCTCAGAAAAGTCAAAAATAGTGAGATATCTTGCAGAGGGATGCAGCACTCTTAAAATTGCAAAGCTTCTGAAGCGTGATCATCGAACAATCAAGCGTTTCATTCAAAATAGTCAACAGGGTCGCAAGAAGCGTGTGGAAAAACCAAGGCGCAAAATAACTGCCCATGAACTGAGAAAAGTCAAGCGTGCAGCTGCCAAGATGCCACTTGCCACCAGTTTGGCTATATTTCAGAGCTGCAACATCACTGGAGTGCCCAAAAGCACAAGGTGTGCAATACTCAGAGACATGGCCAAGGTGAGAAAGGCTGAAAGACCACCACCACTGAACAAGACACACAAGCTGAAACGTCAAGACTGGGCAAAAGAAATATCTCAAGACTGATTTTTCTAAGGTTTTATGGACTGATGAAATGAGAGTGAGTCTTGATGGGCCAGATGGATGGGCCCGTGGCTGGATTGGTAAAGGGCAGAGAGCTCCAGTCCGACTCAGACGCCAGCAAGGTGGAGGTGGAGTACTGGTTTGGGCTGGTATCATCAAAGATGAGCTTGTGGGGCCTTTTCGGGTTGAGGATGGAGTCAAGCTCAACTCCTAGTCCTACTGCCAGTTTCTGGAAGACACCTTCTTCAAGCAGTGGTACAGGAAGAAGTCTGCATCCTTCAAGAAAAACATGATTTTCATGAAGGACAATGCTCCATCACACGCGTCCAAGTACTCCACAGCATGGCTGGCAAGAAAGGGTATAAAAGAAGAAAATCTAATGACATGGCCTCCTTGTTCACCTGATCTGAAACCCATTGCGAACCTGTGGTCCATCATCAAATGTGAGATTTACAAGGAGGGAAAACAGTACACCTCTCTGAACAGTGTCTGGGAGGCTGTGGTTGCTGCTGCACGCAATGTTGATGGTGAACAGATCAAAACACTGACAGAATCCATGGATTGCAGGCTTTTGAGTGTCCTTGCAAAGAAAGGTGGCTATATTGGTCACTGATTTGTTTTTGTTTTGTTTTTGAATGTCAGAAATGTATATTTGTGAATGTTGAGATGTTATATTGGTTTCACTGATAAAAATAAATAATTGAAATGGGTATATATTTGTTTTTTGTTAAGTTGCCTAATAATTATGTACAGTAATAGTCACCTGCACACACAGATATCCCCCTAAAATAGCTATAACTAAAAACAAACTAAAAACTACTTCCAAAACTATTCAGCTTTGATATTAATGAGTTTTTTGGGTTCATTGAGAACATGGTTGTTGTTCAATAATAAAATTAATCCTCAAAAATACAACTTGCCTAATAATTCTGCACTCCCTGTATGATTATACACCTGTAATTCAAACCATGGTGACAAAATGTATAACTGTCATTGTTCTTTTCTTTTTCTATGGCTCTGCATCTATATGTGACTATTTGTATTTAATTCCCTTTATCATCCTGCATTCTCCAATCATTTTCTTCCCATGGTTCTGCCTTTTTCATGAATTGACTTAAAGGGACATTCCAGCCAAAATTGGAATCCACATGGATGTATTTAAGTTCTGCACAGAAGCATTTTTGTAATATACATGTATAAGAAAAAAAATGCTTCTAATAAAAGCTATAGGTGTTTCAAAAGTGTATTTAAGTATGCACTGTGCACCAGCATTTTAAACACAGCACTTGCTCAGAGAGCATAAGGTGCTTCTACCATCTGGTAATGACTGAATTTGTTAATTGTTGGTGATACAAACCCCACTGGGGCTCTGAGCAACTGCAGTACTTAAAATGCTGATGCACTGAGAATATCTAGCTATGCTTCAGATGCACATGCAGAGAAAAATGTTTTTGTTTTTTTTCCTTTTTTTTTTAAATATTTATTTATTGTTAGCGTACACACAGTCGTCTTATTACAGGCCTTGAAACAAAATTACAAACAATATTCTTTACAGAGGAGAGACAAGTCTTAACAAATTATAGAGCATTTAAGCCAATAACAATGATTTTTAAATAAGAAACAAAAAGAAAAAAAAAGCACAGCTTAACAGTAGGAGATACAATGATGACCCAAGAACTCTGTATTAGAAGGGATATGGCCAAAGAAAGTTATAGCCTGTGTATCACGTAATTTGAATTTATCCTGGAGAATATATAAAGCTAATCTCTGTAAGGACGTAAATACATAGATATCTGACCTAGGGTGGGTTAAACATACTTTTAAGTAATGTCAATACGGGGGGGGGAGGGAAGTGGAAGGGGGTGGGGAAGGAGGACACAGAAAAAGGAAGAAAGAAAGAGAAAAGGAAAAAAAAAAAAAAAAAAACCTGCAATGCCCCCCAACCCTCTCTGCTCTCTCACTATTCGGCCCAGAATGCTGGGTATCTGCCCGCATTAATCAATTCAAGAATGTAGGCCGATTGGCTAAGTGGCTTAATTAATTGCTGCTGAGCCTGAAAGGGAAGTGACAGTATTACTAGGCCCCATTTTTCTAGGAATCTCTTTATGTGGACCTCATTATACTTAGATATTGCATATTGTTCCACCATACATTGTTTCAATACTTCTTTTTTGAATTTTATGAAAGAAGGAAGGTGGGAGAGCTTCCACGATGTCAGAATCGCATTCCTAGCTAATAAAATTACGGTATTAATTAGCTTATAATTCTTTTGCTGTTGTGAAAATTTAACTAAGAAAATGACCATTTGGGCCTCTAACCTGAATTCTGTATCTAAGATTTTATTCAACCAGAACTTTATTTTCAGCCAGAACTGGTGGACTTTAGGGCATAACCAGATACAATGTAAAAGATTTGCTTGTTGAGCCTGGCATTTCCAACATCCGATAGTTTTTCTATACCATTTAGACAATTTGTCAGGGGTGATATATGTCGCATAAATCATTTTTAAATGCCTTTCGCGCCATGCTAAGGCATTTCCTGTTTTGTTCAACAAGTTCAGGCTTACTTGGATTTGTTGAGGCCTAAGCTCTGGAAAAGTATTATTCCAAATAGATACTATTTTCTCCAGTTGGGCCTCGTGTTTGGAAAACGACATCAACCGGTAAAATGAAGAGATTGACGAAGCCCCGCTGGTATATTGGTTCATTAAACTCCTTAACGGGGCATATGTCCAATTAGAGCCGAATTTAAGTTTAAGATCTGTAATGTAATGCTTTATTTGTAAGTACGCAAAATGATCAGTTTGAGGAAGCTCGTACTCTGCTCTGATGTCGAGGAATGATCTAATTATTGTACTGGAAGTAACTAGTTGTTTTAAGGAGGTCAGCCCTTTCAATTTCCACCTCTCAAAAACCTTATATGTGAAACCTGGAGCAAATCCTGGGCATCCCTGAATTGGAAGATATTCCGAAACAAATGGGGTTGTGCCAATTTCTACACAGAACTTCTGCCATGCCAGGATCACGTTTTTAAACGTCGGCATTTTAGCAATTAGCGGAGGGAGTTGTGGAATTGGGCAATGTAGAAGAGCTTTTAAGTTGAATGGGTGAACAAGGTTTGCCTCCCCAGCAAAAACAGTGAAAAATTCTTTCTCTGAAATCCAATCGGCCGCCAGTTTTGCGATTGAAGCAATGTTGTAGTGGGTAATATTCGGGAAAGCGAGGCCCGCCGACTCTTTAGAGAGTGATAATGCACTTAATGCAATTCGGGGTCTTTTTCCTTTCCAGAGGAATTCATTAGATATTCGGTTAAATAATTTTATGTCTGCCTTATGTAAAAGAAAAGGTATATTTTGGAGAAGATATATTAACTTAGGTAGAAGTATAATTTTAATAAGCATAATCCGTGCAGAGAGAGAAATAGGAAGAGAGGCCCAGTCATTCAATTTCTGCTTACAATAATTGAACAATTTAACGTAGTTCAACTCATACCATTCGTGTGGAGCTTTTGACATTATTATTCCTAAATATTTTATTTGAGTAACTTCTCTAAATGGGTGATCTAGTACATGGCAGGCAGTTCTGTGTATCCATAGTAGTTCGGATTTTTGAAGATTAATTTTGTAACCAGAAAATGACGCAAATATTTGCACTGATTCTAATAGCTTAGGAAGGCTTTCTTTTAGGTCGGCTAAGAAAAGGAGTAAATCGTCAGCATACAGGGCAAGAACATATTTTTGTTTGCCAATCTGGATACCTTCTAGCTGTTGCCTAAGAAGGATCGCCAATGGTTCTAATGATATGTTGAAGAGGATAGGCGAAAGGGGACATCCCTGCCTAGTGCCTCTCTGTAGAATAAAACGATCCGTAATAGTACCATTGATAAAGATTGCTGAGGATGGATTATTATAGATAGCCTTAATCAAATTTATGAAATTTCCGGAAAAGCCAAACTTTTCCAAGGCCGAAAAGAGATGGTCCCAGCAGATATAGTCGAAAGCCTTTTCGGCGTCGACTGTTAGGATGGCAGCATCTTCTTTTTTTAATACTTTCCTGTTATTCCGCAGATAGTCCAGTACCAGCATAACCTTACGGATGTTTTTTGTCGGGCTTCTCCCCATCATAAAACCAGCCTGATTATCATGTATAATATTATTTAAGTGGGGGGCCAATCTTTTTGCAATTATGGACGTAAGAAGTTTATAATCAAAATTTAATAGGGAAATAGGGCGATATGAAGAAGGAATTTCAGGATCTTTTTCTTTTTTGAGAACTAAAGCTATATTAGATGCCGCAAAATACTGGGAACATGGGATATCTGCGGAATAATACGAATTAAATAGCTTATATAAGGTAGGGGCTATTTGATCTGCAAGGATCTTATAGAATTCGTCAGGGAGCGAGTCGGGGCCGGGGGCTTTATTAAGTTTGGCAGTTGTAATACCAGTAAGAATTTCTTGTGTAGAGATCGGGGCATTGAGTTGATTAATTATCTTGTGTGGCAATTTAGGGATCTTAACATTATCCCAGAACCTCTCTTTTGATTCTATATTGGGAGGTTCAGCTTTATAAAGATTTTTAAAGAAGTCTGTAAACGTGTGTTGAATGTTGTGATTGGAGGTAAATCTGTTTTTCCCAGATCTAATTGCCGTGATATAATTAGAAGATCTCTTTTTGGTGATTTTAACGAGATATTTTGCTGCTTTCCCTGAGTAGCCACCATAAAGTGATTTCTTTCTTATGTCTTCAGATATCATTTGTTGTTTAAGAAAGATATCCCTTTGTGTTTTTAAATTTGTATATTTTTCTCCAAGCTTTTTGGAGGGAACAGCTATGAACGCATTGTATGCGTTCCTCACACTATTAGAAAGTTGGATTTCTTTCTGTAGAAATTTTTTTTTAAGAGCACACATGTGAGCCTTAATATCCCCACGTAACACAGCCTTTCCAGTCTCCCAGAGTATTTCTGGCTTGTCCTTATAGTCATGGTTATAACTCTCAAATTCCCTCCATTTGTTAGCTAACCAGTTTTGAAAATGTAGGTTACTATGTAAATGGTTGGGAAAAAAGAAATTATTATTCGGTCTAGGTGTAAGAGATTTAGAGTTGAGTTCTAAAGCTATCACCGCATGGTCAGAAAGAACTATATCTTTAATATCGGCCTTTACCTCCTTACCACTTAAGTTTTCAGAGATTAAAAACATGTCTATGCGCGACAACGTTTGATGGCCTTTTGATAGACATGTAAAAGCTTTAACATCTGGGTTCAAACTTCTCCAGATGTCATATACACCTACTTTATGACAGAATTTTTGTAGTGTTCGTGTTTTCTTAACTCGCTTAGTACTTTTAGATCTACTTAGTCTGTCTAAATTGGGATACGCTGTTAAATTGAAATCTCCTCCAATCACGACATTACGTCCTCTGTATACTACTAATTCTAATGCTAAATCCTCCCAAAACCTGACATCAGGTTGATTGGGGCCGTAAATGTTACAAAGAATAAAAGAGCTCTTCTCTATTTCAATGTCAAGAATTTGATAACGGGCCTCTGGATCAATTTGGCTCTTATTTATTTTATATTTTAAATTTTTGTTAATCAGTATTGCCACTCCTTTCTTCCTAACCTGTGACGGGGCAGCGACCACCTCCCCCACCCATCTAGATTTGAGTTTATCAATTTCATGCCTTTTTAGATGAATCTCTTGAAGCATAGCAATACCAGGCTTATGTGATCCCAATAGTTTTATTACGGCTTTCCGTTTGATAGGGGAAGTAATCCCACCCACGTTCCAAGAAAGAATTTTAATCGACCCTATGCCCGATCCAATTTTACTAAGATACTGCAAGACATTTTAAAACAGCCATCAATTTATAACATAACAAGCAATTACAATCCGTAAAATATAATAGGACAAAAGAGCAGAGGGGTGGGAAGGATGCAGGGGAAAAGAAAGGAAAAAAAAAAAAAAAAAAAAAAAAAGAGAAAAATGTTAACACTAAAACAGTAATAACTTTTACTAGAAGTGTTTTTTCCCAATACATGTATATTGCTAATATGTTTCTATTCAAAGATAGAATTCATCCATGTGCATTAAAATTTTGGCTGGAATGTCCCTTTAATTCCATAGATGCCTCATTCCCTATTTCCAATAACATTCACCCTGTTGTCACAGCTGTTTCTTGCCCCATATCCAAAACGGTCCCCTTTCTTTCCATGAATTTATCACACCATTTGATAGCTCTCACACTAGTTCCAGTCCCTCTTCACCTTCATATAGCTTTCTCATAATATAATAAGATGGCTTTTTTTTGTATTTTTTCACAGAAACTCTCCCTTCCAAAAGGATTAAGTGTATCCAAACCTATGAATCGCACCTGGTTCATTAACCCCATGGGGTTGGAGGAAACATTCCCTATTTGGATGATGTTTGCCTCTGTGGTCCCGGCTTTGCTTGTCTTCATTCTCATATTCATGGAGTCCCAGATTACCACGTAAGAATTGTTTTGCACATGGAAAACACTAGGGGGCCGAATTATCCTAGAGGCTCGCCGAAAACAGCAGTTTACTGTTCTATAACTGATCCGCTGCCTCTGAGGCTGCGGTCTTCAATCTGCTAGATCCTATACGATCGGGCTGATTGACACCCCCTGCTAATGGCCGATTGGCCGCGAATCTGCAGGGGGTGGCATTGCACAAGCAGTTCTGATGAACTGCTTGTGCAATGATAAATGCTGATAAATGCAGACATTCAGCAATGTCTGTCGGACATGATACGCTACAGCATATCATGTCGGACAGACATTGATAAATTGGCCCCTAGGTCTGTTCAGAATACTTAGTATTATCAGGCCTGTTGTGCACACACAGTATAGTCTTTCCCTGCCTTGCGCACACTCGTCATGCAAAATCAGTGAGCGGGGGGGGGGGGGTTGTTTTGTTTTTTGACTAGCACATGCAAAAGTAAATCACACTGACAAACCACAAACAAGTAGTCAACATTTCATTAAATTTCATCAGTGCTACACATTTGCTATTTGCACACTGCAAACATCCTGTCACTGGTCTGAAGATATATAGGATACTAGCTTTCTTCTGCATGCATAACACACTAGTTCTGAGCTGCACACATAACAAACTCAGACAACCCTCTATACATATGGGATTTGTTGGCAAACTAACATGGGGCTACTCTGCATTCATGACCCTGCTATTCCACACATGTCATACATTGGCGTTGCCTAGCACAATTCCATAACAGACCCTGGCACCACCCAGCACATATGGCATAGCATAGCTTTGGTCTGTACACACTAACCTGATGTGACCCCTACTGACCCTGTTCAACAAACATGGAAGATCATGCATGGCATTCTGTTTTAATAATGTGCCCTAGCTCAAAACACACTCTAGTTCTGTTTTGTTTAAATATTTAAGTGATTCTTGTCTAATTCTCATCATACAAAAGAAATGACCATAACATATTTGGACACATCAATATATGTTTGCTTTTTTTATGCATTCATGACACTATTTATGTTCTTTCTTTCTGTACAGATTAATTGTCAGTAAACCAGAACGCAAAATGGTGAAGGGCTCTGGATTCCACTTGGACCTTCTGCTGATTGTTGGTATGGGGGGCATTTGTGCCATGTTTGGGATGCCCTGGCTTAGTGCAACCACAGTACGTACTGTTAGCCATGCCAATGCACTTACCATCATGACAAAAGGAGAAAAGCCTCAAATTGAACGAGTGATCGAGCAGAGGATCAGTGGGCTCCTGGTCTCCGTCCTTGTTGGTTAGTGTGCCCATTTCAGAATGTGCATGCATAGGGACATCTGTATTCATGTTTCACAGAAGATCAGACCTTTCTGCCACTGTAGATGTAGTCCACTAGTTAACTTTACACCAGACACACATATCCTCTCATACATAGTCCTGTGATTCCACCACACAAACACATTGGGCCACTGATCAAAAACTCACCTTAATGAAAGAGGGATGAATAAAAAATATTTGGGATTCTTATGGAGTATTATAGTATAATGTAATTGTTTCTCCCTCACATCCAGAACCTGCATAGTGAGATTAAAAAGCTCTCAACATAAAATTTGCCTTTCAAAAAATGTTCAAGGGACCTCACAGTACTGATCAAACATCTTATATAATCTTACCAGAGCAGAGAGTTTTAGATCATAAGGTTTATAATGACTAACTTGTATTGCATATCATAATGTATTTGTCTCTTTCGCTACCTGATATATCTACACTTTGTCTGCTTTGTGGCTTACCTTGCTGATGAGTGTAGCATGATGGAAATGATCAAATTTAACTTTTTGAAGGGTTTAATAAAGTTATTACAAGCCCTAATTTGCATTAGAACATGCCAAAACTAGCAGTGTGAATGTGCTATTATTAAAATCAAAGAGATATTGCACTAAAATATTATATCATGCATATGAAAGAGCAACAAATTAACATGTTTAACAAGTGACACTATCACTCTTTAGGCCTGATATTAAAAAACTCGCTGGCATGGAGAGAAATCACACAAAATCTTTGGAGCCCTATTGTGATTGTTATATTGTATGTCTCTCCCTTACATTCAGAACTTTATATAGTTAGAAAAACAGCTCCCAGGCTAAAATTTGCCATTCTAAATTTTTTTGAGAGACCTTGCCATAGTGACGAGACATCTTAAATGTTCTCGCCAGAGCAGAGAACTTTAGATCTTTGGGCCCTATGACTTCTGATCGCATTGCAAATTTCTCTCTCAGGGCCTTATGATCTAAAGCTCTCCTCTAATGCGAGATGATCTAAGAAGTCTCGTCAGCACGTCAAGGTTCTTCAAATAATTTTAGAAGCACACATTTTACATTGAGAGATGTTAATCTCACTATGCAGGGTTCTGTATGGGAAGGAGAGACTCGAGGCGGCAAGTTTTTGATCTACATGCCCTTAATGGGATGTACTCTTATGTCTCCTTTTAGGTCTCTCTATCCTTATGGAACCAGTTCTCACACTCATTCCCCTAGCTGTCCTGTTTGGTATCTTCTTGTATATGGGGGTGACATCACTGAATGGAATCCAGATGTTTGATCGTATCCTACTACTCCTGAAACCTCCAAAATATCACCCCAATGAGCCCTTTGTGACACGGGTGAGGAGGGAATAGAGAATTATGCAATATAAAAATAAGAGAGACATGAAATAAGACAGGAGTTAAGGAGATGTGATGGAATAAATTGAGGGGGAATGTAAATACAATAAAAGTAGATTTGAACAGTGTGGAGGTGAAGGGAAAAACATACGGTTATGAGTGGTGGGATTTACAGAAGCAGCAAAAGGAAATTGAGGATAAAGAGGTTGTAGGATGGCAAGGAGGGAGTAGAAGAATTTTGAATAAAAGAAAGTGGAAAGATTAGTAGAAGAAGGGGTGGAAGTAAGAGTAGAAAGATGGGATACTTCCATCTATGGGTGAAAGTATAGAGAATGTAGTGAAGGAGAAGTGAAGACTGGTGGAAAACAAAGGGATTAATTTCCTTAGAAATAAAGAGAGGAATGGAAATTAATTGACCTGGGAAATAGGGACATAGGGAGCAGAAGATAGAGAGGGATGAGATGAGTGATATCTAAGATTTTAAAATAGAGTGGACTAATACATAGGTTCTAGGTAGCAGGGTGGAGAGATATGAAGAAGCAGAGGATTGTATGGGGAAAATGTTTGAGCATAGAAGAGGGAGGGAAGGAAAGAGGGGGTAATGGAAGGAGTGTGGAGTAGCAATTGTTGATTCTTTATTTCCACAGGTGAAGACCTGGCGGATGCATGTGTTCACTTTGGTGCAGATTCTCTGCCTGGTGCTCCTCTGGGTGGTCAAATCTACTCCAGCTTCCCTAGCTTTGCCATTCATTCTCATCCTCACAGTGCCCCTCCGCATGTTCCTAATGCCATGCTTCTTCAGCAACCTGGAACTCAAATGTGTAAGTTGCAGGGATGCTCTATAGAGCATGCCCATATTCTTAACTTATTTTCTGTCTAATAACATATTTAGTCAATCCTTTTAATCAACTGTGTACAAAATGTATGTAATGCAATTTTGCACATATTCTGGCCTGTACATACTCACCAGTTCTTGTGTTACTCTACTGAGCTCATTTACTAATAAATTAGATGAAAGCAGAAAGACTGATTAGACAAATCCAGTCTTTGTGGATCTTTGGGATTGTAGCTCTATACCTGTTTCTCATAGTCACTATAACATTTGAATATACATAATATCACAATGTATTTTTGTAATTAAAAAAAATGTAATTACAGTACCTAGTCAGAATTTACAAATTATGTGGACCAGACTCAAAATGACAATAAAACATCATTGATAAATTATTGATCCCATATCTATACTAAAATAACCTTATCCTCAGCATACTATTTATTCTTTATTCTTAAAGGACCACTAAAGCTCAAATTAAACTTTCATGATTCAGATAAAGGGGCCGATTTATCATTTGTCCGACAGACATGATCCGCTATAGCGGATCATGTCTGCCCGACGTCGCTAAATGCTGACAGCTTATGCTGTCAGCATTTAACATTGCACAAACAGTTCTGGTGAACTGCTTGTGCAATGCCGCCCCCTTGCATATTCACGGCCAATCCGCCGCTAGCAGGGGGTGTCAATCAACCTGATTGTATGCGATCGGGCGGATTGCTGTCCGCTACCTTAGAAGCGGCGGACAAGTTAAGAAGCAGCAGTCTTAAGACCGCTGCTTCTTAACTCCTGTTTCCGGCGAGTCTAAAGGCTTGCACGGAAACAGCAGCATTAGGGGCCATTTGGCCCTTAATAAATTGGCCCCATTGCATGCAGTTTTAAACAACTTTCCAATTCACTTCCCTTGTCTAAATTCACTTTCTGGGGCACCAGCTCTTGCTGAGCATGTGCAAGAATTCACAGAATACACGTGTATGCGTTTGTGATTGTCAGTGGGAAGGAAAATGGGACAAACTCTGATTTTTGTTTTTTTCAAGAAAAAATCTACTTCTCATTTAAAATTCAAACTAAGTGCTTATGTGTTGTGCATTTGTTGATTATGCAGTTCTACTGCATTTAATGGTATTTTAATATGTCTATGTTTGTATTAGACAAAAATGATGACAATAAAAATAGCAGCAATTTATTGTTGCATTTTTCATTCCAGTGTCTTGGTTGCAACTTTACAATAGATTAACCCCTGAGGAAAGATTTGGAATTTGTTGGGAGAGATAATTATCAACATGTTTTTAGATTTTATTTGAAATAATTTTTATTGTCTTTTGTACAAACATGGATACACGGATATAAACATTTCACATCTTTTGTATATGCAAGACAATACAGCATTTGTTCCAGTTTACATTGTGTGTTGAATATCTGTGACAATGGAACCGTATTCCCCTACATCTGTCATCCTGTACATATAACAAAATAAAACCAAGAACTTAAATACCCCCCCCCTGCTCTTAGAGAGCCTCCCTCCCTCCCCTCCTCCTCTCTCAGGTGGTGTCTCCAGAACTCTCTTCAAGATTATTAATATCATGTAAGGAGGATGTGCCTGAATATAACTCTTTTGCTAAGTGTTTCGAGAATTAGTCTGGGTGAAATTTCTGCCTCATAGAATCTCTATTCTACTCTTGGAGAGTCACTGTCGCCCCCGTGTCTCCTTCTGTCAGTCCTGTACTACCACTGTTCGAAGTTCCACCCTTTTTAAAATCCAATAAAACCAGACCTTTTGAAACTGTTCTGACTGTCCTTGTGACCATGCTGCCATTTCTGACAAAGTATGGGTATCCTCTATTTTATCTACTACTTCCTGCCAGGTGGGAGTCCCTACTTTCCAGTGTCTGGCGATACAAACTCTCAAGCATGTGCAGAGAGTTCTGATAAGCCTGTTGATTGTCTTGTTAAATGGTCTCACCCTTTCATGCAATAGTGCTTGTGTGATTGTGAGTGTTATGTTCCCATCCAACAAGTTCCCTATTAAATCTGAAAGTTTCTTCCATAGAGTCTGAACCTTCGAGCAGTCCCACCACATGTGTCTGAATGTCCCTTGTTCATTGCACCCTCTATAACATTTTCCATTGTGCGCTAAAGCATAGTGTGCTGTTCTGACAGGTGTCAGGTACCATCGAAACGCTACCTTGATAGCGTTCTCCCTCAAATCTGCGCTAACCAACCCCTTACTGGTGTCCCATAGCATGTCTTCCCATTCACCTTTCTCCTTTACTTCCTCAATATCCCTTTCCCACCTTTCCATCAGTGGTGACTTAGTCTGGCATTTAGCTTTTTGAATCATTAAATAAATTCGTGAGATCAACCCTTTCCCTCTGAACGGGGCATTCAGTAATCTCTCGAGGTCTGTGAGTGGACAAGACTGCCTACGCGACATGAATGCATTTATCACAGAACTAACCTGCAAATATAAGTACCAATGTAGGTGTTCCGGGTCAATTCTCTCTTTAACCTGGTTATATGTAAGCAATTTTGAGTTACATAGGAAGTCCGCCACCCTATAGAGCCCCTTATTTTCCCATTTACCCAATTGCCTTCTCAACTCCCTAGAGAGTAAAAATATTATGGGTGTCAGCAAGGAATCCTTACCACACAGTTTCAACCCTCTCGTGATTCTATTCCATAGTCGAACTGCTTCCATAGTTATTGGTGACTGGTAGTCATTTGTTTTACTGAGGTACCCTGAGTCCCATATGATGTCTGCTGCCTTATTACTTCCCGCTAAGTCCGCCTCTATTTTTGGCCAAACCAATTTGCTGTCCCTTTTCGCTAGGATTACCACCTGAGCTAGTCTCGATGCCTGGTAATATTCAACTAAATTCGGTACTCCCACCCCCCCTACCTGTCTGTGTTGCTTCAGTAGCTGTGTCGCTATCCTTGTCTTCCCGTCTCCTCTCAAAAATTTCACTAAGTCACCCTGTAGGGCTTCTAGTTCCTGCATTGGAATACTTATTGGGATAGCTCGAAAAAGATACATTAACCTCGGGAGGACATTCATTTTAATTGACATAAGTCTCCCATACCACGAGAAACTATCTTTCTTCCACCTCCCTAAGTCATTTCTAATAGTTTTATAAATGGGGGTATAGTTTATTTTGTATAGATTTGATACATTGTCACTCAATTTAATCCCTAAATATGTAATGTGACTTTTAGCCCATGTGATTTCAAAATTTACCTCTATCGTTTTTTTCGTGTGTGGTGGCAGGCCAATGGACAATGCTTCACATTTTGTGTTGTTAATCTTATATCCTGACATATCTGAAAACTCCTTCAATATCTGGTATAAGTGTGGTAACGAGTTCAAAGGTTTGGTTAATGTCAATAGAACATCGTCAGTCGGCCCTGAATAGATTCGTTTAAGCGCATGTATAAAGGCTCCTTTAAATCCCATGACTTCTAGGACTTTGAACATAAAGTTCCAGTCTATCCTGTCGAACGCTTTTTCTGCGTCTAGGGACAGGAACATAGCTGGTGTGCCACTGGCCTTCAAATAATCTAATAAAGTGATAGCGCGTCTCACATTGTCCGGGGCCTCCCTATCCTGTATAAAACCCACCTGGTCTTGATGGATCAAAAAGGGGAGTATCGGCTTCAATCTATTCGCCATGATTTTGGCAAAAAATTTTAAATCGTAATTTATCAGGGAGATCAGCCTGTAATTCTGACATAGTTTAGCATTTTTCCCTCCTTTTGGTATCACTATGATCTTTGCTTGCAATGATTCCCCAGGTAATTCCCACCCCTCCAATATGCCGTTACAAAAGTTGACTAAGTGAGGCAGCATTTCCTTCCTAAAAAGTTTATAATATTCTCCCGTTAGACCGTCCGGTCCCGCTGCTTTCCCAATTTTCAGATCTTTGAGTACACCTAAAACCTCCAAACTCGTTTTTTTTTATTAAGTCCCTCCAGATCTTCCTCCCTGACACAATTTAAATTTGCTCTCTCAAGAAATTTAGTAGTCTGGACAGTGATGTTCCCTGGCGCCACCTTCTTTCCGTCGTATAAATTCTCATAATAATGGGCAAAGCTATCTGCTATTTTTTGCGGGTTCGAGGTGACCGAACCATCCTCTGTGTATAATTTGGGTATTGAAAAGAATTTATTCCTTTCCCTCAGCTTATATGCTAGATATCTATCTGGTTTGTTCGCGTAAACAAAATAGTGGGCTCTTACCCTTAATGCAGCCCTAACAGATGCTTCGTTCAATATTGTGGCTAATTCTTTCCGTTTGGACCGCAGTAATTTGTACGTGCTAGTAGAGATAGTACGCTGGTGTTCCTTCTCTAAGTGTTCAACTTCCTTTTGCAGTGTATCTACCCTGGTGGCCAATAGCTTATTCTTGATCGATTTTTCTTTTATTAATAACCCTCGTATATAGGGTTTGTGAGCCGCCCATGTCACTAGAGGGTTCCTAACTGTCCCAATATTCTCTAATGGCCTTCTGTATTCTCCCATACATCTCTGGGTCCTTTAAAAGAGTTGGATTATATGTCCATGACCTTTGTCTGAAAAAATTTATAAGTCCCGATAATTCCAAGGTTACCAGGGAGTGGTCTGACCACACACACGATTGAGTGTTTCCCTTCACCAAATTAGGTGTTAGTATTTGGCTAACAAAAATGTAGTCTAACGTGGTGTATAATTTATGGGCTGGGGAGTAGTATGTGAAATCATGTGATAACCTGCCCATCGCCTCCCAGGAATCTACCAGGCTATGTTCTTCTAGCGAACTTTTAATCGATTTTATTATGCTATTGTGTCTATGTTGTTTGCTTGTTAGTTTTTGGGATGTCGATTCTACTGAAGGAGACATGTTTACGTTAAAGTCCCCAGCTAGAATTACTCTAGTTTGCAACCATTGTGTGAGTAATGTGGACAGGTTGGCAAAAAAAAGCGTTTTGAGTTTCATTGGGAGCATATACATTGCATAAAGTTATCTGCAAGCCCTGAATAGAGCCCTGTACTATCACATATCTCCCCTCTCTGTCAGTAATTACCTTGTCCGTCACCAAATCAAGGGATCTATGAATTAGGATTGAGACACCTCTCTTTTTAGTATCTGATGTCGAGTGGAAGTGTTGTGGGAAGTGTTGTGACCAGAATTTTGGAACCGTCGCTTTTATAAAGTGTGTTTCTTGTAAGAAAAATATTTTAGCTTTAGTTTTCAGGTATTGCGTCATTGCAGTCTTTCTTTTGGTGTCTGAATTAAGGCCCCTCACATTATGTGTAAGTACAATTAAGTTGTTAGACATCCTATTCTATCTCCACCTTACGTCTTTCACTTCATCCTCCTCGCAACTGAAAATTCTGCTTTTAATATGAGAAAACATTAGGACCTTAATGTGTTTTACACCCCAGCCTACCCGCCTCCCGTCCCAGACTAATAGATCCAATTCCTTACTTTTTTTCGGCACCACCCGAGAGAGAATAACCAATAACAAACAATAACATAAAAACAATAACAATTCCAGTATTAGTTGAACTTTGCATTACTGTAGATTGAAGAATACAATTAAAAATTAAAAATTAAACAGGCAATTAAACAATTCTGACTTAAAATATCATTAGTGGCGTCTTGGTATAAAGTTCTGAGGCACATATAGTCTATGTTATGTTTTAGTTATGACAGTACAAAAAGTTTGGTTTGTCCCATATTGTAATTGCAGTGTACCCGCACATAACCTCTATAGATGCTACCTAATGTGGTTAGATATAGCTTGAAAATCTAAATACATTTCCTACCCATTGGAGCATTTCATTTATTTCAATATCTCACTATAACAAGAACATTATCTTTATAGTCCCGTTCAAGTCGTACTTGCTGTTTAACCTGTGGAGAATAAATGAAAAGGCAAAACATACAACTTATGAGAATATATACTCATCTGTCCGACGGTCTAGGAACAGCCAACCTCAGCTTTTCAATCAGCTTTTGTCACATAGTCCTGAGGTGTTTAGGTGGTCCAATAGCTCCCAAGAGCCCAAACTGTATTTGTCTCTAAATAACCTTCGCTCTTGTATCAAGTCTTCCTCTTTTTTCAGGTACTTTAGACCATTTTTTCTGAAGGGGCTTTCTGTTACCCTCATCGCTGTTCTCTGCTGCTGTAGAGTCGGTGGATCAAGCTTTAATTTTCTGCAGGTTTCCAGAATCTCCTCTGGGTCTTTGATAGAAAGGATCTTGTTATCCCATGTAATATGCAGTGCGAACGGAAATTGGGATTATCCTAAGTTATGAAGGTATAATCTAGATTTTATTAAAGACACAGAGACGATTATTTTGCATTCTCTCTCTTTACTACTTAAATGCAGTTATTCAAAGTATAGATGAAAATACAACAAACTGTCAAATTTAAAAAGTAGACAGTAAAAAACAAATAATATATCAGTGACCAATCAGAATAGAGAACTGATTAAACTAAAATGACATAACCAATCAAATTGCTAATAAGACCTATAAACTGTCCACAATACAGCAATACATCCTCTTTCTTTGAAACTGAAGAAGGAAACAAAAAATCCATTATGAAGGAATAACTCCAAACCAACAGGAAACCGAAAATCATGAAGAGTAGAAGTTTGAAGAGAAGAATCTTCCGTGATGAAATATCCAACTTGTCTAGAAGGTTAGAAACACAACTGGAAAACTGTTGAAGATATGAAAAACTTGATTGAAGATCTGACTTTTCCAGAAGATGTGCAGGAACAAAGCCACTTAGGAGAATATCCTTATTATTGGTTGGTAACTGAAATAAATATATAAATCATGTTAATAATATAATACAAACCAATCAAGGGTGGGAATAAATATAACAAAATAAATTTGAGGAGGGAAAATAATCGTCTCTGTGTCTTTAATAAAATCTAGATTATACCTTCATAACTTAGGATAATCCCAATTTTATTACAAGACCAGAGACTCATATTTTGCTAGTTTAAAGCAACTAACAAAATAAATTAAGCGAGGCGTGTTCAATGGGTTTAAAATAAAATTGTTTAAAAATAGAATCAGAAGACCAGTCAGCTGCATCCAAAATTTGTTGAAGGGTAGCAGCTTTTAAAAATGCTTTGGAAGCGGCTGATCCTCTAACAGAGTGAGCGGAAAAAGAAATATCAATACCTGCTTCACTCATAACCCATTTAACCCACCTGGCTATAGAAGTAGAGGAGACAGGATAATGAGGAGACATGAAAGATAGCAAAAGTTGATTAGAGGATGAAGAACGGAAAGAAGAAGTTCTGCGTTCATACTCTTTAAGACATATTACTACACAAAGAAGAGGTTCAGAAGGTAAGTAAGGATAGAAAATTGAGGTTGAAAAAGATTTAGTTCTTTTAGAGATAAAGAAAGTAACACCTTCAGGAGTAAAACGTTTAGAATTAAAATCTAAAGCCCTGACGTCAGAGACTCTACGAAAAGAAATTAAACACAAAAGGGTAGCCAATTTAGCAGTAAGCTGTTTTAAAGATAAGAATTCATTAGAAGGCCAAGATTTAAAGAGGGAAAAAATAAGATCAACATCCCAAAAAGAAGAATATTTAGGAGTTGGGGGTCTTTTAAGTTTAATTGCTTTCATTAATTTACAAATTAAAGGATGTTGACCCACAGGGAAATTATTAATAAAAGAATGTTTGGCTGAAATTGCAGATCTAGAAACATTGATGGTTCTGTAAGCTAATCCTGATTCGAAAAGAGAAGTAAGGAAATTAATAATACAACTTATATCCACTGAAAAGGGATCCAAACTTCTTTCCATGCACCAGCCAGTCCATCTGGTCCATGCGGAAAAATAGCATTTTTTGGTCCCGGGGGCCAAAGAATCCCCGAGGAGTTCTTGAGCTTGTTGAGATAAACCTTTGAATGAAGAAGATTGCCCGAAATTGACCAAGCTATAAGACGAAGAGATCCTTGAATGATAAGATCGTGAGGATGACCTTCTGGATCTGACAACAGAAGAGGAAAAACGGGAAGAAGAAGAGGATGGTTGACAGACAATTCTAGAAGAGATGGGTACCAAGGTTGAGATGGCCAAAGAGGAGTGATGAGAAGAATTGAAAGAAGATCCCGACGGACTACTGAAATGACTCTCTGAATCATTGAGAAAGGAGGAAAGGCATAGGCTGTCTGATGAGGCCAAGGATGGAGAAATGCATCTATCGCCAATGCTTCCGGATCTGGACGCCAACTGAAATAAGGATGAATCTGATGATTCAGTCTCGAAGCAAACAGATCCATCGAAAAGGGACCTCTGAGAGATTGAAGCGAATGAAAAACTTGATAATGAAGTTTCCAATCGCTGGAATCTGTCAGATAACGGGAACCCCAATCCGCTGCGACATTGGATAATCCTGGAATATATTCCGCTTTGACAGAAATATTTCTGTCCAAGCAAAGATGAATGAATTCTTTCGTAATAATCGACAAATCTCTTGATTTTGTACCACCTAAACGATTCAAATAACGGACTGCAGAAATATTGTCCATTCTGAGTAAAATTGACACTGGCAAAGAATCTTTTACAAAACTTTTGACTGCAAAAGAGCCTGCCAAAAGTTCTAAGCAATTGATATGAAAAAGTTTTTCCCTTGAAGACCATTTTCCTCCTGTGATTGAAGGGCCACAACGAGCTCCCCAGCCCGAACGACTGGCATCGGATTCTATGATTAAATCCGGAGATTTCCCAAAAATGGCTCTCCCGTTCCAAGCTTCTATATGGGATAACCACCATGAAAGTTCTTCTTTGGCTTCTGAAGAAAGAGGAATCAAATGAGAATATGACAGACCTTTCTGAAGATGAAAAATTTTTAAACGTTGAAGTTCCCTGTAATGAAGAGGAGCAGGGAAAATAGCCTGAATAGAGGATGAAAGTAACCCAACTATTCTGGCTATAGTCCTGATGGGAACTAAAGACAAAGAAAGAGTTTTTGAAATCTCTTTTTTGATATTCACAATTTTCTCTCTGGGAAGACTTAAGGTAGATTTCAATGTATCTATTTGAAAACCCAAAAAGGTTAGAGATTTTGTTGGAGAAAGAACAGATTTCTCTTTGTTGACTAAGAAACCTAAATTTTCTAAAATATAAATAGTTAAATTGAGTTGTGAAGTCAAAGCAACTGAATTTTGATTCATAATCAAAATATCGTCTAGATAGATAATAAGACGAACACCGCGAAGACGAAGCCAAGTAATTATAGGTTTCATCAATTTGGTGAAAATCCAAGGGGCTGAAGATAATCCGAAAGGCATGCAAGTGAAACTCCAGATTTTTCCTTCCCACTTGAAGGTAAGAAATTTCCTGTGAACTAAAGTTACTGGAATCGTGAGATAGGCATCTTTTAGATCTAATCTGACTAAAAAATCGTTGTCTAGAAGACAATCTCTGAGAAGATGAATACCTTCCATTTTGAAATGTTGATAAACCACGAAGGCATTCAGAGTTCTTAAATTTATAACAGGGCGAAATTGACCATTTTTCTTTTTTACTAGAAAAAGATTGCTGTAGAAGCAATTTTGAGGATCTGAAGCTGGTTCTATTGCTTGTTTTTCTATGAGATTTAAAATTTCGTTTTGAACTAAAATTTTGTCTGTAACAGAAAATTTTATTGGAAATGGAAGAGATTTTTGAAGTGGGGGAGAAATAAAATCTATAAAAAGACCTGAAACCGTCTGAAGAACCCATTGATCTGAAGTTATTAATTTCCAATTTTGAGCAAAAAGAGACAATCTGCCTCCTACTAAGTTTTGGGAAGAATTCTGAGAAGGAGGGAAATAAAAATTTACCTTGAGATGGGCGAGATCTTTGCCTCGAGCGCTGGAGTCTAGGATTCCAAAATCTCCCTCTGGATGGGAAGAAATTTGAGGAGATTGGATTTTGATATGATCTTTGTGAATGAAATTGCTGGTTGATAAACTGAGACCTGTTTGGATAAGAGGCACGGCCGGGAAAGCGGCCTCTACCTTTCCCAGCCTGTTCAGAAAAACGTTCCTGATGAAAAATCTTTTTCATAGAAGTACGAACTTTATTCAAATTAGAGAAGGTATTAACATAACTGTTAAGTTCCTTTATAAATGTGTCTCCAAATAAAAGGCCATTAGTATCTGAATTTATTTCATTAATGGCGAAATCACACACCTTGGGGTCAATACGTCTAAGAATATTTCGTCTGCGTTCGGTATACATAGCAGAGTTGGCGTTACCCAGAAAACTGAGCATCCTCTGCAGCCATTCTCTGACTACGACCGGATCAAGCAATGAATTATCATATACCGCTTGTTCAGATAAGTCAAATAACTTTGCTAAAGGACCAATAGTATCAAGCATTTTGTCTTGACAAATTTTCCAAGCACGGTCCATGCCCTTCTTTAACTTAAAACCTGGAGACCCTATGAATTTTAAAATTTTTGGATCTACTTCAGGTGTAATACAAGCGTTGTTAGGAAGAATTGGTCTGGGGCATTCGGCCCTCATCTTATTCCTAGAATCTCTCTTTAAGGGTTGTCTTATCTGGTAATCAATGAATTCCGCAATATCAGATGAAGGGCACCACTCCGCAGATCTAGGGTGGTGCAGATCATCTGCATTAAACCTAGGATTTCCTAGGCAATCAAAAAATTCAACCTTTGAAGAATCCAAATGTTTAGATTTTTTAAAAGCTTTTTTGAGTTTTTTAATCTTCGGAGAGGCCGAAGAATTATCTGAAGAATTAGAAATATAATTTTCAGATTTATTAGCATCCAAAGATGAGTCGGAATTAACTTCAGTATCAGAAATCTCAGATTCTTCATAATTGGCCAAAGCCTCTCCCATAAGTAACCTCTTGGGAGTAGAGGGAGTTACAGGGGTTTTTCTTCCTTTCCTGTCAGGAACAACAGAACCAGAGACAATCTGGCGAGATTTCTTTAATAATTTTTTACTAGTTTTAATGCCACTTGAAATGGGCCTTTTTCTTTTTAAAGTCTTTTTAGACGATTTATCAATTAAAAGAGAAATTTTTTGTAACATAGAATTCATTGATGTATCAATCATCTTTTGAACACTTTCTGAATTAAGAGGGTTCAAATCTGAAGATTGAGACATAATTAAAGAATATATAAATAATTAAATAAACTTAAAATAAATAAATTAATAAATTTATTAAAACAAGCTAATAAAAATCTTATCTAATAAATTTAACAATATAAAACAAAATATATTGACCCCAAAAAATGTGAACAAAAGTCAAAAAGTGAATTTGAAATAACTTAAACTTGACAAAAGTTATACTAATTTATGGCCAAAAGATGGAGACAGAGAACAAGGAACCAAACAGCAATAAATATGTCTTAATAAAACCGGAAAGCAACAATGTTGCTATCACCCGACTGAAACAGCTGTTAGTCGGACGGACTTGAAAAAACTAACTGCGTAGTAAGTGAGGACAGGCTGCGCATGCGCACTGAAGCCGATTCCACACTCAAAATGGACGTCGGAACAGTGCTGCATAACGCAGCAGGGGGAAAGAAGCCGATTACAAGCAAGGATGCTTCGTAATCGGTTGAAACAGGTAAAATTGAACACCGGAATGAGGAAATAATAATGGGAAATAATAGAAAATAAAATCAATAAGCAAACTCAAGGAAATAAAAAAGTTAAACTAAAAAGTACCTGCAAATAATAATAAAGGATTAAACAAAAAACCTAAAAACGATATGAGTAAAAACAGTAAAAACAATAAGAATAATTTTTATTATTAATAAACAATACAGCAATACTTATCTTTCTGAAGCAGTAAAAGAAAGAGGATGTATTGCTGTATTGTGGACAGTTTATAGGTCTTATTAGCAATTTGATTGGTTATGTCATTTTAGTTTAATCAGTTCTCTATTCTGATTGGTCACTGATATATTATTTGTTTTTTACTGTCTACTTTTTAAATTTGACAGTTTGTTGTATTTTCATCTATACTTTGAATAACTGCATTTAAGTAGTAAAGAGAGAGAATGCAAAATATGAGTCTCTGGTCTTGTAATAAAATCCCCATCTGTAGGGTATCTGATTCTTTTTCAATAGTGATGTTAGTGGTCGCAGTGCACCTCTCCTCTGTAAAGTCCTCAAACACAGGTCTTGAAAAAATTGGATGACATTTCCTTGGTATTTAAATGTTGGATTTCTGCGAGCCGCCGGCATTATTTCTTCTTTTTCCTGAAATCTGAGCATCTTTATTATAATATCACGTGGGGGATCTTCTCCTTTAGGTTTCGGGCGCAGTGCCCTGTGAGCCCTCTCCATCTGGAATTTTTCCTCACCTCCTTCCCCTGTAATGCCCTGAAATAAGTTAAGTAGATATGTATTCAGATCTTTCAGGTGCACTGATTCTGGAACCCCTTTCAGCCGTATATTGCAGCGGCGGCTGCGATTCTCCAAGTCTTCTAGCTTATCATGAATCTCCTCCAATTCCTGCTGTTGTGCTGATGTTTGAGTCGTAATGTCGTTTAATCCTTCCGCCAGGGCATCACCAGATTCTTCGAGAGAATTCACTCGAGTCCCCAGTTCACCCACCTCCTGCTTCAATTCTGTTAAACTGGTTGTGACTGTGTTTTGTAAAGCCTCTATTCTGTCTAGTAGCTTCTCAAAGTTTGCAGCATTTGATACTAAATGATCCAGGTCCGCTCTTGTTAGTGGTTCTTGATTCCTAGGACCTGTCTGTGAATTCATATCCCTCTCTTGTTCTGCTTCTGATTGAGGTGACTGAGGTTCTGGAGATCTCTCCCCTCTCGCAGCTTTGAAAAAGATGGGCGCTGTGGGTTGTTTGCCTACCGGTGTAGCTTTCACGTTTCTTTTAGAGGCCATTATTATTTCTTGTCACCGCTAAGAAGGGCTGCTTGTCACTAGCTTTTGCCAATGTAAGATGTCTAATGTACTGTCCCCTTAACGGTTTATATTAAGTGCCGAGGTTCTGTGTAGCTTCAAAACCTGTTGCCATATGACTCAGGCCCTCTCTATGTCAGATGTGCCTTTTGGTACAAAGCATCTAAAAGTCTAATAGGCTAGATAATCTCTCCAGGAGTGAGGGAGTTCCCGCCATGTAGATGTGCCCTTTTATATGCTTCCCTGTGGCTTATGTAACGGTCAGGGAAATATACATGCTTCTTTAGTCTGCTATTAAAGTTCTTTTCCCTGCCTCATTAATGCCTCATAGAGATCGTATGCACATTTGTCTCCACTGGGAAGTTGCCCTTAGTATCCTCGCCTCTCACTTCACATTAAGTTCACAGGCCCGCTAATTCTCGAGCGCTGTGTTTCTTAGCCTCCGATTCCCAGTCATTGTCCCCACAACACCTTGCAGCCTTATTGCGGTGTACACCGCAGCTCAATCTTTGGCTTTCTACTTGCCCTTGTCGTTCTCAGGCTTGCGCCACGTGGGTATCCAGCATGGCCGCTGACTCCTTCAGCCGTGTCTTTCCTGTCGGCTTGTCTCCGTGTCAGATCTTGCTAAGCTCCGCTTAGCACTATTATGCAGCTACGGTTGTCCGGTCTCACATCTGTTCAGTGTTTAGCAGAACTGGCTGTTGTTACTAGTTGCCAGACGCCTCAAATTGTTTTAGTTGCCTGGAGCTCCTAACTTATGCGGCCATTCCGCTACCCTTCCCGGCTCCGCCCCTCTCATGTTTTTAGATTTTAAAGGGACAGTTAAGTCCAAAAAAAACTTTCATGTTTCAAATAGGGCATGTAATTTTAAACAACTTTCCAATTTACTTTTATCACCAATTTTGTTTTGTTCTTTTGGTATTCTTAGTTGAAAGCTAGACCTAGGAAGGCTCATATGATAATTTATAAGCCCTTGAAGGCTGCATCTAGTCACATGCTTTTGTATTTGCTTTTCACAGCAGGGGAGAGCTAGTTCAGGTAAACCCTATAGATAACATTGTGAGCACGCCCGTGGATTGTGGCAGACACTGCACTAATTGGCTAAAATGAAAGTCAATAGATAATGAATAAAATGTCACGTGATCAGGGGGCTGTCAGAAGATGCTTAGATACAAGTTAATCACAGAGGTAAAAAGTATATTTAATATAACAGTGTTGGTTATGCAAAACTGGGGAATGGGTAATAAAGGGATTATCTACATTTTAAAACAGCAAAAATTCTGGTGTTGACTGTCCCTTTAACAGCACCATAAAAGAAACAGAATAATAATAATATAGTTAGTAGTGTAACACTTCTCAACAGGAAAATATTTCAAAGAAATTATGTCCCTTGCATTATACAAGTATTCTTACTCTGAAAAGTAATGTATCTGATTGATAAATATTACACATTGATACAGTATATGTTATCAATGTATTTCTCTTATCTTTCATCAATGCTAATCATCTAATTATTTTAAAATACATTGGCTTAAATTACAAGTGGAGGTGTGCTAACAATGGAGCATGGTGTGCTAACAATGCTCAAGTTAAAGGGATATATATATATATATATATATATGTGTGTGTGTGTGTGTGTGTGTGTGTATGTGTGTGGATTCATACATACATAAACACACACGTACACACACACACACATATATATATATATATATATATATATATATATATATATATATATATGTAAACTGTATATACAAACACACGTATATATACACACACACACCTTTGAGCCATTCCCAGTCCAACACCTTGTATAAGTGGGAGATACTGTATTTTAATAAATTATACATGTGTTTGTTCTGAATATATTACAATCTTAACACTTTAATCCAAGAGTGCTAAATATTCCAGCGCTATTATTATCCTCATGACTTGAGCAATGATAGCGCACTCTGCCCTATCCATTGAAAGTATATGGCATACTAAAGAATGTCGGCCACGCTAAGATTCTCTGGTAAATATTTTTTACCATCAACTAACAGACTGTATGCTATGATTAACGCAGGGTAACTTGTGATATGGATATCTTACCCTGAGCTATTGTTTGCGTTTCACTTGTAATCTAGGCCATAGATGTTGTCTAGCTTTAGAGTTCTTACATAGGCCTACATCACAAGTGAAGCTAACAAATATTAGCGCTATTGAAGTTAAATAAATGGCACTCTTATTATTGCCCTGTTTCTTTTTTCTAAATTTAAGTACTCTTGAAAGATTTTTTTTCCTAACCGTAATATTCCTATTTTGTCCTAATAACCTATGTAATTTGTCTGGCTATATCATTCGTCATTAAATATCTTGTGACTGTTCACTCTTTCTCTCAGTTGGATTCCGGTGATGCCAATGTGAACTTTGAAGAAGAGGAGGGACAGGATGTTTACAACGAGGTGCAAATGCCAATTTAAAGGACCCTCACATGCATCTACCCAGTCCTTTGAATTCCCTATGAACTCCATGTAGGGATATAAGCCTATATTTGAAGGCAGCCAGTTTTAAAGAGACCAACATTTAAATGTCAAAGGTGCTTCATTCCTAAACAACAAACAATAATCCTTTGTGCAAAAAAGTAACACACCCTTATTTGTAGCACAGCGCCCATAAACCTTCAATATTGTGAACTCTGCAATCTCATAGGAATGGATTTTTATTTGTTTTATTTTTTACATTTGCTAAAAATAAGGGAAAGCTATTTTTTATATACATCTCCAAAGAATTATGATGTTCAATTTACTATGCAAGCTTACATTTTCTTCAGTGTATTTTTAATATGTGGTATATTTTAATCCTTTGGAAAAACTTACCTTTATTTCTGCAAAATTTCCCTTTATATTCTTGAGAATTTTTGTAGATAAATCATTTGAAAAGTTTTTTTGTTTTTTTTTAAGTTTTATAATATAATTATATAAATGGAATTGTGTTTTAATGCTATGCTATGTGCCTTAAGAAAACTTTTGTAAATATGCCTTAAAATTTATATTTTTATCTAAAATATAATATATTTTACAACAGGATTAAAAAAAATACCTCTATGTATTTCATTTTATTTAATAGATTATTCAAATGGAAAAAAATACATTTTATAAGGGATTTGAGAAATCATAAAATAGAGTTTTAATCAGTGTTGTAGTTTTCAAATACTTTTACAATTCTAAAATTATGGGATATTAAAAGTCATTATAAAGATTTTTTTGTTAGTTTGAAAAATGATGAATTGTGACTTTTTTTTTACCATGCTTTGCTGTATATCTTATAGTTTAATATTTTATACAAATAAATAAAATTCATTTTTAAAAAGTGTAAATTATTTATGTGTGATACAAAGTTTTATAGAAACACTGACATTTAGACATGTCTTTCAGGAAATATATATATATTTTTTTAATTACATTATTTAAAAAAAAGTTGTAATTGATAAATTGTAAAGGTTTAAAATAAAGGTTATCATTTTTTTCCTATGAAGAGCTGGTAATTAATGGCTGAGCTGTATACATTACATTATATTTAAACTTATACTAAAGGTACGGTCTCAAAATAAAATTAGATTATAATCCCTTTTTTCATATAAACTAGCATATGATAGGAGATCAGTTACTATATATGAATTACATGTAACTGTATATACTACTCACATTTATAAAATATGGTAAAAACACAAATTTGATTTCCTGATGAGAAGTGGAGAATGAGTTTTTCTGTAACTAATTACAGTGGTCTGTTTTCTGCCTGCAGAGTGCAAGATATGGCATGTGGGCTGTTGTTTGAAGGGACAATAAACATTAAGCACATTTTATAAGCGTTATATTGAGGATATTCCACACCTCCCTCAAGTCTAGAGCCACAATGTTGAAATTTGCCTTTCACTGTATTTCAGGGCTGACGTGTTTGCACATGGGCAGCAACTCTCCTTCAGATACCTGCAGTGAAACCTAAGTTTCAAAATTGTGGCACCCATAATTAGAGGGTGGTGCATGAAATGTATTTAGTGTTTATTGTAACTTTAAGTAGCCCTGGTTTAAAGGGTTTAAATATAAGATGTCCTGTTGATTTTAACTATTACAGAGAAAATAGCTGGTCTCTCCTTTGTAGCGTCTGTGGGTACATTTCTATAGCTAAAATAAGTTCAGTCCTTAAAGGGACAGTATACTGTAAAAAAAAATCCCTTAATGTGTTTCCAATTACTTTTTTACCAACTGCAGAGTATAAATGTATGACAATTTTCTTTTTAAGGTTTATTTGTGGATATAATAAATATCTGATTTAGTTTTTTGAAGCCACAGCCTAATAAAATGGGTTGAGCTTGTAGGTATAATCAGATCTCATTACTTTATCACATTGAATACATATACATGCTTTTTTATCTTATATCTCTCTGTAATGCAAAGACCAATACTTGGAGAGAACAATGGAAAACTAACATTCGATTACCTTATCTTTTCTATACCCCACTAGGAGTGTAATTTATTCTGCTGGTTCTGTTTGCACAGCTTATCTATAGCTTGGACCTAAGTCCAGAAAATTTTAGGATAGGTGGAGATACCACCGGCTAAATCAACTATTTCAAATGCCAATATAACGGTAAATGAAATATGTGTAAACAATTTAATACACTCCAGCAGGTAAAGTGGATCATTGGGAACAAATTAAAGGGGAGAAAGGTTTTGAGTAAACTGTCCCTTTAAAGGGACATTATAGTGGAAAAATTCTGTAATTTGTTAGCGCATGTACTTTTAACACTAGCAATCCTGCAATGTACCATTTGTCAGATGCAGAGCACTGCTGGTCATGAACAGAAACTGATGTTCATCGAGTAAGCAGTTCTGATTGTGATTGGATCAGCATTCATTCATGTCTGCTCAGGACCAGCAGTGATTTACGCTCGCAAGCAGTAGTTTAACTCCTCTGGTTGGGTTAAACACATAGCATTGCAAGGCCACCAGTGTATTAAATGGATACATACTTACTTGATATACAGAAGAAACATTTCTCCCACAACAGCATTCCATCTGAATGTATCCATTTTTAAATGATGTTTCTCTATAAAGTGTTGTGATAGCACTGATCAAGCTATATCATTTGAATTGTAACCCAAGTGTTTCCTAATTCGGGTACGTACATCCGTAGTCTTTAACCCTATGTATTGTTTTAAGCATTGGGCAAGTAAATGACATATGAATGGTAAAATCCTCAAATGTCACACATGATGAAAAGCTTTTTCCCAGTCTTAAAAAGTTGCAAGCTTTACAACGTGGATTGCCACCTTTGTAAGTGCCGGATACACTGAGTCATTAAGTCTGTCTGGTGGGTTTGGATGAGAGCATATTGCCCAAAGTCAGGTGTTTAGAATAAACAAATTCACACCCTTTCTCAATTACTTGCTTTAAGATATCATCACCATATAAAATGGGTAAGTACTTTTTAATTGGAGTATTTAGTAACAAATCTTAATACTTTAGATTCACGTCTATTTTTTTTTTTTGTTTTGAAAAGATCATTTCTAGCCAAAGAGGTTACTTCCTTATAAATCCTATCAACACAAGATTTAGGGTTGCCTCTGTTCTTAAATCGCTTTTTTAACTTAATGCCCTCTTCCAAAAGTGCACGTTCTTCTGAACAATTTCTTTAAGCTAACAAAAATTGTCCTTTTACAATTCCCTTAAAAACATGATGACAATGACTACTGCGTGCATGGAAGAGGTTATTACCTGAAATAAGTTTGCGATACAATGTGTGTTAACCCTTATAGTAAGGAGGAGATCTAAAAGTATCACCTAAGTTTTGTTCCAACTGAGTAAATTCTATCCCCCTTTTGCTGGAGTTCAAAAAATTCAACAAATTGAGCAGCCACATGTTCATTTCCTCTCCAAATAAATAGGAGATCATCAATAAATTTCCTATAGAAGCATATCCTGTCTCTGAAGGGATTTCCAATTGCATAGGACAAGGCAAGGTTGGCGTAAGAGTGGGCAAACTTTACCCCTACTGCCATGCCTTGTCTCTGCAGATTGACATTCCCCTTAAAGACAAAATAATTGTGTTTCAGGAGGAACTCAACAACCCTAATCAGGTATCTTTTGACCTTTTGTGGAAGACTAGTCTCAGGGGCCAATTTATAATGCTCCGAATGCAGCAGTTTCCGAGCAAAGTTAACTCTTCCTTAAACCATCCGCCACCTCTGATGATTGACACCCGCCACATCTGATGATTGACACCCCCTGCTAGCGGGCGATTGGCCGTAAATATGCAGGGGGCGGCATTGCGCAAGCATTTCACAAGACATGGTTGTGCAATGATAAATGCCGACATCGTATGCTGTCGGCATTTAGCAATGTTGGGCGGACATTATCCGCTACAGCAGATCATGTCTGCTCCACAGTTGATAAATTACCCCTCAGAGTAAAAAAAAAAGGAAATAGCTCTTACACCCAAATCATGGGGTATAGAGGAGTACAACGAGACCATATCCACTGTACCTCTCTCTCCAACTGAAATCCTCCACAAGTGTTGAAACATGGGTGGTATCCCTGATATAACTGGGTTAATACCAACGGCTGTAGAAAAGAATCTAGACAATCCAAAAGCAGCTCTAATAAAGAGCCTATACCTGAAACTATTGGGCGACCCTTTACATCTTTTAGGCCCTTATGCACTTTAGTTAGATGTGGAATATAGGCAGAACTGGTTTACTCATAAATAAACCATCAAATGTTTTCTGATCAAAAGTACCTACTATTTCCAACCCAAGTAAATTCATAAACTCTCTTTAAAATTAGACATGTGCATTTCGTTTCGGCCGAATTTAGTTTTCGGATGAATTTTGCCCGATTTGGATATTCTAATGCATCCAAATTTCCAAATCAGCACCATAACTAAAATCCTGAAAATGAATAAATCAGTTTCCGAATTTTCAGATGCATTCTTGATTCATATTTGGAATTTTTCATTGTTCTCATCTAACCGCAGTTCCCCGACCCTAACTAAATCACTAAATAATCCTATTAACACCTATACTGCCATTCCCTGACATTGCCGACACAAACGAAACCTATTAACCCCTAAACCGCAGTAACCAAACAAAGCCAACACAAACTAAACCTATTAACCACTAAACCGCAGTTCCCCGACATCGACAACACTAACTAAACCTATTAACCCCTAAACCGCAGTTCCCAAACATCGCCAACACAAACTAAACCTATTGACCACTAAACCGTAGTTCCGGCATCTTCTTCATCCCTGCGGAGGCGTAGCGGTTGATGAGCGGAGGCGGAGGTCCATCGGTCCGACGTGGAGGTCCTCTTCATGCGTTCGTCCGCCGCACACTGAGGATTCAATGCAATGTACCCCTTATATATATATCTTGCATTGAAGCTGTTTAATTTTAGGGCAATGCCCTATATAAGGCCCTTTTAAGGGCTATTGGTAGTTTATTATAGATTGTTTTTTTTTTTATTTTGGGGTGTTTTTTTTTTTTAAAACGGGGTATTAGAATAGAAATAATTTTTATTATTTTGGATAATTTTGTTTGTTATTTTTTGTAATGGGATTTTTTTTATTTTTGGGGTGGGTTTTTTTTGTTTTTAGATTAGGCATTTTTTATTTTTAATGGGCAAAAAAGAGCTGAATACCCATTTAATGGCAATACCCATACAAATGCCCTTTTCAGGGAAATGGGTAGATTAGGTTTATTTTTATTTTGTGGGTTTGGGGGGGTGGGGGTTTGTAATGTAAGGGGGTGTTTGTTTTTAAGGGCCCTTGGTAGTTTATTATAGATTAGGTTTTTTTATTTTGGAGTGTTTTTTATTTTTTTAAAACGGGGTATTAGAATAGGAATATTTTTTTTTTTATATCAATAATTTTTGTTAAGGTACTGATAAGGCACACAATACATGTCGTTACATCAGTATGTTACACATTTTGACATACATATAAAAGAATAAATCAATAAACATCTTCTGTGTGCTTCACTGAAAAATGTAGTATCTTCATATTGGACAATTATGTCACAAACCAGAACGGTACAGGACTGACGTTGATACTTTAAATTTTTACCTTATATACACGTCTTTCAATAGAACCTCTGTATCATGTTTTGCTGCCTAATAGGATGATACTTTATGCTAACCTACCATAAGCAAAAGCATACTATCTTATTTGAGAGGTAGAATTTCTTACCACTTACATGTTAGCTGTTATATCAAATGTTGAGGATGTAAGCCACGCATATAAATGATAGATTTTGTAATTGCAAATAGGAATCTTAAAAGAATATATTTTTAATTTATTCCAGTGTAATTGTATGGGGAATAGCGGGCCAAAGCCGCTCTTGCTGAATCCCAGCCAAAGAGCTGGGTATGTTACGTACATCCTTTCAATAGCTTGGAATGATATAAACAAGCCAAAAAGTATGACACCTCAATAACCAGGATGTTGGCAAGGGACGACGCGTCCGGGCAATTAATGATGTAACATTGTTATTATCAAGAGGCTCGGGAGCAATAAGGTCTCTCGGGCTTATCATAAGACAAATGAAAAGTAAAATAAGAGGGCAAACAAGTATTTAGCAAACTCGCCGTATAGAAATTTAGGATTATAAAGGATATATAGAACCATCAACTGTTATTTCCATTATGGAACATATATCTACAATATGTAGTGATCTGAATTATTGTCTAGAGTATAAATGGCCAGTTGGTAGCAACTGCAGAAACATATGAGAAGTCACATAGTAAATAAAGAAGCTAAGCATACTTGTGTGACAATAAAATAATGTGATGCCTGTGGGCTTAGATCTAGGTTTTAGCTATACTAGAAGTAGAATATAAGAAAGTAACTCTCTGAGAACTTGAGTATTTGAACCCTGCCACCCTGGTACGGGCCTTATACCCGGATGACAGGTAGTGGAGAGATCTCTCAACTAAAGAGAGCAGTATAGCTATCCCCATTGATTGTTATAGATACAAGAACCAGGCTTAGCACACTATAGCGGTTAACAGTGAATACTGGAGTGTAAGTAAGCTTATATAATGGTGGTGATTGAATTGGGTTTTCTCCGCTTGGCGCTGTGTTTAAATGGGCTTTCACAAAATAGATCTCGCCATAGTTTATCAAAATGTGCACTGCGTAGGCAAATGCTATGAAATATGAGCTCCACTTATAACTAAGACCAAGTGTATTATTTAAATAGGGAATAAATAGGTGGTTGATAACATAATGGTGAAGGGACTAGTATCTAATATATATCATTTCTGGAACAAGGATTCATTTTTCCCTTAGCCCATTAACATGCTCATTAGTCGGCTCTAATAAAACATTTCCTTAAATATTGTAGGACTACAAAAAACAATATGAAACTCTGCAAGACCCATACAACATAAGTCAAGTGTAAATGCCTTAATAGGGTGGGGATTGTGGGATTGTGTGTAGTATACTAAAAGCAAAAGTTGCTAGTTTAGAGAAATGTTTTTTACCAACAAGTTATCCTTTAAACATAGGTAGTATGTAAAGGACTCAGTGGAACTATAACCCTTGTTTAGCTTGGTATATATAGAGTATTACTCATGTGAGCTTTTCCCAAATATTTTAAACAAAGCAGTACAAAAACAAACATAGTTATATAACTTAACTCACCATCTTGGAAGTAGTACTTGTACCACATACATTACATAAGTACAGTGAAAGCATTGGTAACAAATCTAATAGTAAAAGTGAGCCAAATATATAAAGTATTAGGTTAGGGGCAGTGCTGGTTCGTCTGGATTACATTCCCACTGTCACAAGACTCTTTATGCAAAATAAACAAAGCAGTACAAAAACAAACATAGTGATATAACTTGACTCACCATCTTGGAAGTAGTACTTGTACCACATACATTACATAAGTACAGTGAAAGCATTGGTAACAAATCTAATAGTAAAAGTGAGCCAAATATATAAAGTATTAGGTTAGGGGCAGTGCTGGTTCGTCTGGATTATATGCCCACTGTCACAAGACTCTGTATGCAAAATAAACATTTTAACTATATAGGAATATTAAACGAAAAAGTTCTCATATGTGGCATAGTCTCTAAAGTGAACGTAATAATGTTAGACTCTGCTTCAAGGAAGGATAACCAGCCACCCAGAAGCTTCATGCAGAGGGGGGTAGTTATCAACGTGTCAACTTTCCTGCCTTCGCCGGCCCAATACGCCCGCCTAAGCTCGCCTCACATCGCCGCGGACCTGAAAAAATGTGTCTAAGTTATCAAGTAAAGCTGTCAAAAAGCTGCGGGGCGATGAGCAGCGGACTGTGTTATCACACATCCGATCTCGCTGCTCTTCGGCTGTTTGACATCTTTCTTGCTAGCCTGTCACTAAGCACTCACACTAAACTACACTGTTCTACCCCCTATACCGGCGCCCCAGGAGCCCCCCGCAACTAAATAAAGTTAGTAACCCCTAACCCGCCGCTCCTAGACCCCGCCGCAAGTCTTATACATGTATTAACCCCTAAACCGCCGCTCCCGGACACCGCTGCCACCTACATTATACCTAGTAACCCCTATCCTGCCCCCCCTATACCGCCGCCCTCTATAATAAATTTATTAACCCCTATCCTGCCGATCCCGCACCTCGCCGCAACTAAATAAATAGTTTAACCCCTAAACCGCCGCTCCCGGACCCCCGGAACCTATATTAAATTTATTAACCCCTATCCTGCCCCCCTACACCGTCGCCACCTATAATATATTTATTAACCCCTATCCTGCCCCCTTCTACACCGTCGCCACCTATAATAAATTTATTAACCCCTAATCTGCACCCCACTACACCGCCACCACTGTAATAAAATTATTAACCCCTAAACCTAAGTCTAACACTAACCCTAACACCCCCTAACTTAAATATTAATTAAATAAATCTAAATCATATTTCTATTATGAACTAAATGAATCCTATTTAAAAATAAATACTTACCTTTAAAATAAACCCTAATATAGCTACAATATAAATAATAATTATATTGTAGCTATCTTAGGATTTATTTTTATTTTACAGGTACCTTTCAATTTATTTTAACTAGGTACAATAGCTATTAAATAGTAATTAAGAGAAATGTACCTGTAAACTAAACACTAACCTAAGTTACAATTACAACTAACACTACACTATACTTTAATAAATTATTCCTATTTAAAACTAAATACTTACCTGCAAAATAAACCCTAAGATAGCTACAATATAATTAATAATTACATTGTAGCTATTTTAGGATTTATATTTATTTTACAGGTAACTTTGTATTTATTTTAGCTAGTTAGAATAGTTATTAAATAGTTATTAACTATTTAATAACTACCTAGCTAAAAGAAATACAAAATTACCTGTAAAATAAATCCTAACCTAAGTTACAATTAAACCTAACACTACACTATCATTACATTAATTAATTAAATAAATTAACTACAAATAACTACAATTAAATACAATTACATAAACTAACTAAAGTACAAAAAATAAAAAAAGCTAAGTTACAAAAAATAAAAAAACTAAGTTACAAACATTTAAAAAAATATTACAACAATTTTAAGCTACTTACACCTAATCTAAGCCCCCTAATAAAATAACAAACCCCCCCAAAATAAAAAAAATGCCCTACCCTATTCTACATTAAAAAAGTTCAAAGCTCTTTTACCTTACCAGACCTTAAAAGGGCCTTTTGTGGGGGCATGCCCCAAAGAATTCAGCTCTTTTGCCTGTAAAAGAAAAATACAACCCCCCCCAACATTAAAACCCACCACCCACATACCCCTAATCTAACCCAAACCCCCCTTAAAATAACCTAACACTAATCCCCTGAAGATCTCCCTACCTTGTCTTCACTCAGCCGAGCCACTGATGGAACTGAAGAGGAGACCCGGACCGGCAGAAGTTATCCTCCAAGCGGCGCTGAAGAAATCTTCCATCCGGGCGAGGTCATCTTCCAAGAGGCGCTGAAGAAGTCTTCTATCCGAGCGAGGTCATCTTCCAAGAGGCGCTGAAGAAGTCTTCTATCCGGGCGAGGTCATCTTCCAAGAGGCGCTGAACAAGTCTTCTATACGGACGAGGTCATCTTCGAAGCCGGGTCTTGAATCTTCATCCCGCCGACGCGGAACATCCTTCTTTCCCGACGGACTACTCCGATCAGCCAATAGAATGCGAGCTCAATCTGATTGGCTGACTGGATCAGCCAATCGGATTGAACTTGAATCTGATTGGCTGATTCAATCAGCCAATCAGATTTTTTCTACCTTAATTCCGATTGGCTGATAGAATCCTATCAGCCAATCGGAATTGAAGGGACGCCATCTTGGATGACGTCCCTTAAAGAAGCCTTCATTCGTCGGTAGTCCGTCGGGAAAGAAGGATGTTCCGCGTCGGCGGGATGAAGATTCAAGACCCGGCTTCGAAGATGACCTCGCCCGGATAGAAGACTTGTTCAGCGCCTCTTGGAAGATGACCTCGCCCGGATAGAAGACTTCTTCAGCGCCTCTTGGAAGATGACCTTGCCCGGATAGAAGACTTCTTCAGTGCCTCTTGGAAGATGACCTCGCCCGGATGGAAGATTTCTTCAGCGAAGCTTGGAGGATAACTTCTGCCGGTCCGGGTCTCCTCTTCAGTTCCATCGGTGGCTCGGCTGAGTGAAGACAAGGTAGGGAGATCTTCAGGGGATTAGTGTTAGGGGGGGCAGATTAGGGGTTAATAAATTTATTATAGGTGGCGACGGTGTAGAAGGGGGCAGGATAGGGGTTAATAAATTTATTATAGGTGGCGACGGTGTAGGGGGGCAGATTAGGGGTTAATAAATTTATTATAGGTGGCGACGGTGTAGAAGGGGACAGGATAGGGGTTAATAAATTTATTATAGGTGGCGACGGTGTAGGGGGGCAGGATAGGGGTTAATAAATTTATTATAGAGGGCGGCGGTATAGGGGGGGCAAGATAGGGGTTACTAGGTATAATGTAGGTGGCGGTGGGCTCTGGGAGCGGCGGTTTAAGGGTTAATATGTATAGAGTAGCTTGCGGTGGGCTCCGGGAGCGGCGGTTTAGGGGTTTACATATTTATTATAGTGTCGGTGGGCTCCGGGAGCGGCGGTTTAGGGGGTAATAACTTTATTTAGTTGCGGCGGTGTAGGGGGGACAGATTAGAGGTGTTTAGACTCGGGGTACATGTTAGGGTGTTAGGTGCAGACAGCTCCCATAGGAATGAATGGGATGTCTGTCAGCAGCGAACTTGTACTTTCGCTATGGTCAGACTCCCATTGATTCCTATGGGATCCGCCGCCTCCAGGCTGGCTATTTGAAAATCAGGTACGCTGGGCCGTAAAAGTGCCGAGCGTACCTGCTAGTTTTTTGATAACTAGCAAAAGTAGTCAGATTGTGCCGCACTTGTGTGCGGAACATCTGGAGTGACGTAAGAATCGATCTGTGTCGGACTGAGTCCGGCGGATCGAAGCTTACGTCACTAAATTCTACTTTTGCCGGTCTCTAGCCTTTGATAACTAAGGCGAATCAGCCTCGCCACAAATACGCTGCGGAATTCCAGCGTATTTGAGGTTGACGGCTTGATAACTACCCCCCAGAGTGTCTAAAATTCGAAGGTAAAACTGATCTTTAATAGTTATGATATCTGTTAGCTTTCAGCACTGTTGATATGCAAGAATGAGCTCACTTTAGTTTTATTATGGATCAGGGACAGTAACTCAGAAGCAATATAAGCCATAATATGCAGGGTATGAAGTCATAAGCATAAGTTTACAGCAACCCCATTTAGCAATGATTTAGTATCAGGGCTGATATGGTATAATGCTATCTTATGGGATTCAAATGTACATCTTAAACAAAGGTATAATCCTAAAATATAAGCTGAACCCTCACACAGTATGCATATACTATAGACAGGGTAAATGCTGTTAGCATAGAAGCATGTTTTATCACATATAATAGTGCTCAGTCAAACACATCCAACATAATAGTTCTCATAAGTAGCTGAGGAAGATGGGAAGGGAGGGGGTTTCAGGCACTACTGCTAAGAGTGAGAGCAGTCTAAACTATAAATTGTGTCCAATAAATCAGCCCACTCCAGTTTTCCATAACCACGGGTCACCTCACAAGCCTCCATCTGAAGCCCTCTAGAGCCGTTAGCAGTGCTCTCTCGCAGAGGCATATGAAGGGAAGAGGAAAACAACCAGACAGCCGTGCTGCTCTCTCCCTCAAGGACAGGGAAATGAAAGAGGGAGTCCTGCTTAACAGACTTCGTACTTTTGTGACTGGGATCCAAATTAATTCATCTATCTGGAGATGCAAATGAGTCCCTCACAGAAATTATAATCCGTGCCCTTGACCTCCTGTCAATCAGCTCCTGTGCCACGGGATCCTTATGTGCGAAGAGACGTAGAGGCTCTGTTGCTCAATCATGGAAGTCGTCCGTACCTTCCCAATGAGAAGCCAGATGTAAGCTGTTACTTTTCTCTTCCACATTGGCGAGCATAAATTGGGATGTTAGTGACGTACATCAAGGCATGGCTCCCTGCCACTTCCTAGGGTCAGTTCCTCTCTCTCGGACTACATCGCACCGCTGTCTGATGTGCTGACTGATGACGTAGGTGTGTCAATGCTCTCCACGCTTGAGGTAGGTTTTAGAAATCCTCTTGGCCTTTCTGTTTGAGAGTAGAGCTGCAATGTTTCAGATCGACCATTAGATAGGCGACTATTATCAAACCCCAGGTTAGAAGATCATTTGGTTTCAGTTGCTGTGGAGACACATTTTACTGTCTGAATAAGGACATTGAATCGATTGTCCATCTGACTTTCGAATTTTGTGAGTAAGGCACATAGCATCTTGTAGCTCTCCACCATCTTATTTCTGCAATGAGACAGACCTGCACAACCCGGTGAACTGGGGGGGGTTAGGGTGGATGTTACTAGGCCGCCACCTCTTTAACTGTCCGGTCTAGAGCTCCAAATAGTGCAATTGCTGAAATATTTACTTCTGTAGGTGCAGCAACACTTCATGAGGTGGTGCCAATATGCTATATATGTGGATTCTTGATTTTTACATAGATAATTGGCAGATTATCCCTTGAAACAACAGGAACCTCCAGTTTAGCCCCCCGTTATGGGAGCCCCCGGACACCCCCCCAGAATAGGAATCATTTTTTTTTATATTTCAATATTTTTTATTTAGATAATTAACAATACAAAACACAAACATATGTCCATATACAAGTGCAAGCAAGACTCGAAACAGGATAATGTACAAAATACAGATGCTGTACTAATTGGTACAATTGAGGAGGGATGAATCTGCTTTAGGTATGTTGTTATAAAATTCACATATATTACCAATACAGATGCACTTCCCCTATAAATATATTTCTAAATGAATTCACATTGATCATTTATAATTATATAGAATTAGAGTAACATAGATTTGAAGGTTAATCCAAAAATAAACTACATTCAAGCCTAATTAGAGCTTGAAAGTGCTATCTGGAACAACAGACTCACATGTATCTAGTACTAGTATATCATTCCAGCAAGTGTCTATGAATATAAATCAACTATAATAATAAGTATGGACATAAAATTATGATATGTCTTTGTTTATTATGTTTCGAAAAATCTAGGAAACCTCCTAAGGTAAATATGGTCACTCTTGTACCTAGATTAAGAAAATGTGACACAAGGGAGGTTCTTAATTGATTAATACATTCAGTGAAGAATGAGAATGATACATACGGTCATTCTTGGACCTATGGTATCTTAAAATATGTCAGATTCAAAAGACAACATAATTAGTAAGTAGCTTAAAAAGTAGTGTACTAATATATAGCAGAAGTTATCAAGGTTAGATTTACCTGATGGAGGAGGTTCACTTATCTTATGTATGCTCAAATATTAATTCCTTCTATAAAGCTGATCTAACAAATAAACCATGTGTGGAAATTTAGCTGAACATTGAAGAAGCTCTATGAGGGCATTTGTATGACGGGGGGCAAGTAGTTTCTGACCTACTAAGAGTATCAGTAATCATATATGGCAATAGGGAGAGAGATATCATAAATAAAGGAAGTGCTAGTTAACTATTAGATAAGTGCTACGACAATCCTGTTCCTTAGTGTCATGAAAACATATCTACTACGTGCTCAGCAGGGATCTATAGCAATATAGTAAGACAACCAAATATTTCTACATTAAAACCAAACTCACGATTTTGATAAACATATCTTAAGAAACACATTGCTTAGATATATGCGAGAATCAAACATAGTACAAGTGTTGGAGCTGAAATATAATGGGGAATATAATTGGGAATAAGGGTAAGGAACAAACTGGATGTATTAACAACACATAGATATTGGGAATCTCACTTAAGCATCACCATATCCGTTACCCCTAAGTACAAGCTGGTAAAGCTAACAAAAAATTATATATGGAGAAAACAAATGTCACATCTAACAGTTCAAACATTTCCTCAGTGAAGTCATTCTGTGCTCTATAATAAACAGAAGAGCTGCAAAGTCCCCTCTTCACCTCACTCCACACAAAGCAAAAGAGCCTTGTAAGCTAGCCGATTAAAACAAAATGGTTATCCATTGAGCTGTAAGTATGTTGTAGCAGTAACAGAGGGGCCTCTACGGAGTCCAACAAGCTCGACCACTGGAACGTCAAAACAGTCCCGTAAACAAAGGGAGAGATCAAAATGGGGACTTCTCCATCCCGTTATTGAGCCTCTACGAGTCACGAGCCAGTAGTGGGTGAACAGGAGACTGTGATTGATTTAGGGGAGAAGCTTCAGCAAATATCTGGAGGGCCGGCCGCACCACTCCAGGAAACCGCCAAAGGTAAATCTTTCACCAGGATTCGGTCCCTTTCTGTTTCCCATTCCATGGCTAGTTGATCAGCACAGTAATCGGAGTCTCTGCCAGCGGAAACTCTCGCTCGGGTGGACTCCCTGTTATCTGGGTGCTTGCCAGTGTATGACGGATAATTCCATCTTCTCTCTCCAAAGAGCTCTCATGGTCTCCCTTCTGTACGAGTGTTATGAGGTCATCAAAGTTGCGATCCATTTTCTGCTCCATATCTGCTAGAAGGGATTGTAATGCAGTGGTGAAGTTCTCCATATTATTGTAAGCCATCCTTCAGCTATTACCCCGTGTTACCGGAGTGGGGGGGGGGATAAAACTCGTGATAGGCTACCGCCTACAGTTCCATCGGCCCAGATCTGGGCTAGATGATCATAAACTCAGCGGGGATGGTATCGAGTTAATGAGCTTATGTTGAACCTTCCAACCAAGCTGTCAAAAGCATATAATACTGAGAATTTTCAAATATAATCGGCGGATTACTAGATTCTCCTCTAGAGCCTCAAATATTGCGACCTGTTATGGCCGCCGCCTGGACACGCCCTCAGAATAGGAATAATTTTTATAGTTTTGGATAATTTTGTTTGTTATTTTTTGTAATGGTAGTTTTTTCATTTTTTTGTAATTTTTATGTTTCTTATTTTTTCTAATTGTAGTTTGAAATTTTTTTGTAATGTTCGTTTTTTTATTTTTGAAATGTTAGTTTTTTTTGTAATGTTAGGTTTTATTAGTGTAAGCTTAGGTTTTATTTTTATTTCACAGGTAAGTTTGTATTTATTTTTAAAAATATAGTTAATAATTGTAACTTTAATTTAGGTCTATTTTAAAGTTAGGGGGTGTTAGGTTTAGGGGTTAATATAGTTTAATGTATGTTGTTGCGATGTGGGGGTGGCGGTTTAGGGGTTTATAGGTTTAGTTAGTGTCGACAATGTCAGGGAACTGCAGTTTAGGGATTAATAGGTTTAGTTAGTGTCGGCGATGTTTGGGAACTGCGGTTTGGGATTAATAGGTTTAGTTAGTGTCGGCGATGTTTGGGAACTGCGGTTTGGGGTTAATAGGTTTAGTTAGTGTTGGCGATGTTTGAGAACGGCGGTTTAAGGGTTAATAGGTTTATTTAGTTTTGGCAATGTTGGGGAACTGCGGTTTAGGGGTTAATAGGTTTATTTAGTATTTAGTTAGTGTCAGCGATGTCTGGGGACGGCGGTTTAGGGGTTAATAGGTTTATTTAGTGTCAGGGAACTGCGGTTTAGGGGTTAATAGGTTTAGGTAGTGTTGGCTATGTGGGTTTAGGAGTTAATTGCTTTATTTAGTGTCAGTGGTAGCGGTTTTAGATAATTCTTTACTGTCAGGTATGTATACTGTTTTGAGTAAGGGTTTTCTGTGTGGGTAGAATTTATAGTTTAAGGGAGCGCAAGATTTTCAACTTCATCTTATATCTATACCTTTTTGTGTCTATCAGCATGTATGTGGGTGTGCCTATCCCTTCATGTGTGTGTGCGCATTTCCATGTAAGTGTGTGTATCTCTGTATGTTTGTGTGTCTGCATGTATGTGTATCTGTCCCTGTATGTGTCTGTTTGCATGTATATGTATGCCTATCCCTGTATGTGTGTTTCTGCATGTGTTTGTCTATATATCCCTGTATGTGTCTATCTGCATGTATATGTATGCCTATCCCTATGTGTCTATCTGCATGTATATGTATGTGTATGTATGCCTATCCCTGTAGGTGTCTGTCTGCATGTATCTGTATGCATATCCCTGTAGGTGTGTGTCTGCATGTATATGTAGGCCTATCTCTGTAGGTGTCTGTCTGCATGTATATGTAGGCCTATCCCTGTAGGTGTCTGTCTGCATATATATTTAGGCCTATCCCTGTAGGTGTCTGCATGTATATGTATGCCTATCCCTGTAGGTGTCTGTCTGCATGTATATGTATGCCTATCCCTATGTGTCTGTCTGCATGTATATGTATGTGTATGTATGCCTATCCCTGTAGGAGTCTGTCTGCATGTATCTGTATGCATATCCCTGTAGGTGTCTGTCTGCATGTATATGTAGGCCTATCCCTGTAGGTGTCTGTCTACATGTATATGTAGGCCTATCCCTGTAGGTGTCTGTCTACATGTATATGTAGGCCCATTCCTGTATGTGTCTGTCTGCATGTATATGTATGCCTATCCCTGTATGTGTCTGTCTGCATGTATATGTATGCCTATCCCTGTATGTGTCTGTCTGCATGTATATATATATGCCTATCCCTGTATGTGTCTGTCTGCATGTATATATATATGCCTATCCCTGTATGTGTCTGTCTGCATGTATATATATGCCTATCCCTGTATGTGTCTGTCTGCATGTATATATATGCCTATCCCTGTATGTGTCTGTCTGCATGTATATATATATATGCCTATCCCTGTATGTGTCTGTCTGCATGTATATATATATGCCTATCCCTGTATGTGTCTGTCTGCATGTATGTATGTGCCTATCCCTGTATGTGTCTGTCTGCATGTATGTATGTGCCTATCCCTGTATGTGTCTGTCTGCATGTATGTATGTGCCTATCCCTGTATGTGTCTGTCTGCATGTATGTATGTGCCTATCCCTGTATGTGTCTGTCTGCATGTATATATATGCCTATCCCTGTATGTGTCTGTATGTATGTATGTATATATATATATATATATATATATATATATATATATAGTGTTGCTTGGGTGTTTCTTGATCTGCGCTGTGTATGTTGCAAATGGTTATTTTGCTCTAATAAGTTCCTCCTGATATATTTCAATGGCAGCTAGTTTCTGAATATTCCACTATCATCAAATGGAATGTGAAGGAAAAAAAAAACTCAACTCTATATATATATATATATATATATATATATATATATATATATATAAAACCCTGTATGTATCTGTCTGCATGTATATGAATGCCTATCCCTGTATGTGTCTGTCTGCATGTTTATATATGCCTATCCCTGAAAATGTGTTTGCATGTATGTGTATCAATATCTTTCCCTTTTGTGTCTGTATGCGTGTGTCAGGATTTTTTCCCTGTTTGTTTGCAATGTTCTGCTGGCAGTCATTTTACTCACCTCTCTTCCTGACTATTGTGCATTTTGGGCGATGCTGCTCATTCCCTGCACTTCCTTTTATGGCCAGACTGGTGTGCATCATCCATGTGAGACAGGATGCAGTCTCAGAATTGTGATGTCATCACTTATTATTTAAAGGGCCTCTGTTCAGTATGCTTTGCCTTTGCGTTGTCTCAGACCTGGTTGTGAGAGTTCCTGTGTATTACCTGGCTGCCTGACATCCTTCCTGGTTCCTGATCCCTGGCTTGTCCCTGACTCTGCTGTTTTCCATGTTCCTGATTCCGGCTCGTCTGACTATTTGCTTTGGCTCCTGACTCGGCTCGTCTGACTACCAGCTCTGGTTTTGACTCCTGGCTTGTTGTTTGACTTGTGGACTTTTTATTATTTTTTGATATTAATAAAGGTGTGATTATTTTTACACTTCTCGTCTCAGTCTGATTCCTGGTACCCTGATATTACGCAAAGGCCATGAATCCGGATGGTGCTAATTATCCACCTTTACCTGCCATCATTTCCAGGATGGATGTACAGGATCACCGCTTCACTGGATCAATTTGCACTAGCCCTGCAAACCCTGCTGACTCGCACTGCACATTTGGACCAAAGTGTCCCGCAAGTTATGGCTGCTCCTGTTTCCGCTGCTGCACCTATGCCTACCAGGAGCATGTCCGGTTCTGCACCTCTACCTCAGCGATATGGAGGCGATCCTATTCAGTACAGAGGGTTTTTGAACCAGGTGGGAATTTACTTTGAGATGTTACCTCAGGCGTTTCCCTCTGACAGAGCTAAGGTGGGATTTCTCATCTCATTACTCTCTGACACAGCTCTTGCCTGGGCTAATCCCTTGTGGGAGACTAATAAACCTGTGATTTCAAATTACCCTGAATTTGTGGCCTCCTTTCGAAGGGTATTTGATGTTCCGGCTCGCTCCTCCTCTGCTGCTCATGACCATTCAGCAAGGTACAAGATCTGTTGCTCAGTATGCTATTGAGTTCCGTACGCTTGCCACAGAGGTAGGTTGGAACAATGAAGCCCTTGTTGCCGCCTTCTTTCATGGGCTCTCTGATGCGATTAAAGACGAAGTTGCTGCCAGAGATTTACCAGAGGATCTCGAGGCATTGGTGTCTTTTTTTATCCTAATTGACATCAGACTCAGAGAGAGGCCCTCTTTAAAGGAGCGCTTGCAGAAGCCTCCTGTTCCGTTGTCTCCTACGTGTTCGTATCAAAGCACTCCATTCCTGTTTTGCCTCGGTCCGTTCCGCTTTTTATTGAGGCCATTGATGGCAGGCCCCTTCAGCCCGCACTCGTTACGAAACTGCTCCATTGTCCATGGCTGTTGGGGCTCTCCATTTTGAAACCCTCCAGTTCCAGGTAATAAACTCTCCGCATTTTATGGTTGTTCTGGGTTATCCCTGGCTCCAAAAAGCACAATCCCAGTCTCGACTGGCGCAGGTCCGAAATTTTGATGTGGTCCCCGCAATGTATTTCCACTTGTCTTTAGAAACCAGTTAAAGTCTTGTGTACTTCTTCTGTATCTCAATTGCCAGAGGAGTACCAAAAGTTCCTAGACGTTTTTGACAAGGTGCGTGCCAGTACGTTGCCTCCTCACCGGTCTTACGATTGTGCCATAGACCTGCAACCCGGAGCCATTCCTCCTCGGGGCCACGTGTACCCTCTGTCTGTTGCAGAGAATTGTGCTATGGAGGAGTATGTTGCTGATGCTCTGTCACGGGGGATCATCCGCAAATCCTGCTCTCCTGCAGGGGCTGGCTTCTTCTTTGTGAAGAAAAAGGGTAGCGAGTTAAGACCATGCATCGATTATAGGGATCTTAATCGTCTTACCATTAAGAATGCTTACCCTATTCCGCTCATTACGGAACTCTTTGACCGCTTCAAGGGAGCTACGGTCTTTACTAAACTTGATTTGAGAGGAGCGTGCAATCTCGTTAGGATTAAGGAGGGCCACAAATGGAAAACAGCATTTAACACCAGGAGCAGGCATTATGAGTATCTTGTAATGCCCTTTGGCCTATGTAATGCTCCTGCTGTTTTTCAGGAATTTATTAATGATGTCCTATGAGATATGTTGCTACAGTGTGTTGTGGTGTACATCCTCATACACTCACCCACACTTGAGGCTCATTGTTCTGATGTTACACGGGTTCTTCAGAGACTACGTGAGAACGGCCTGCTTTGTAAACTCGAGAAATGCGAGATCCATCAGACTCAAGTAACCTTCCTAGGTTATGTTATCTCCGTTGCAGGGTTCTCCATGGATCCTGACAAGTTATCTGCAGTTCTGCAGTGGCCTCGCCCAGTTGGTCTTCGGTCTATTCAACGTTTTTTGGGGTTAGCCAATTACTATAGAAAGTTTATTAAAAACTTTTCTTCCTTGGTCAAACCTATCGCAGACATGACCCGTAAAGAGAATGATCCACTCCATTGGTCACCTACTGACCTGTCCTGCCTTTCGTTCTTGAGGTCGATGCATCTGAGACTGGAGTAGGTGCCCTCTTGTCTCAACGTCCTACGCCTGACGGTTCCTTGCATCCATGTGGTTTCTTCTCTAAGAAATTGTCTCCAGCGGAGTGCAATTATGAAATTGGTGACAGGGAATTACTGGCCATAATTTTGGCACTCAAGGAATGGATGCATCTTCTCGAGGGTACTAGCGTGCCAGTGCTCATTCTTACTGACCAAAAGAATTTAACTTATCTATCTGAAGCAAAACGTTTGTCGCCCCGACAGGCCAGATGGGAGCTATTTTTGTCTCGGTTTAATTATGTGGTCTCCTACCTGCCTGGTAGTAAGAATGTTAGGGCTGATGCCCTCTCTCGACAATTTTCGCCTTTGTCCAAGGAGGAGTCTGTACCTACTCCTGTTATACCTCCTGACCATATTTTGGCTACCATACGTACTAATTTGACTTCTCCCTTGGGAGAGGAGATCCTGGCTGCACAAACCAATGCAGTGATAAGTGTTTTGTTCCTGAGAATCTTCGAACTAAACTTTTGCACACTTACCACTATCCTAAAGCCGCAGGTCACCCAGGCAAGAACCAAATGATTTGGTCTGTCACTCAACAATTCTGGGGGCCAGGTCTTCGTTCTGATGTTGCTGCGTATCTTGCCTCCTGCTCAGTTTGTGAACAGAATAAGACTCCTCAACGTCTTCCTGTGTGTCTTCTTCAACCTATTGCTAATGGTGAGCATCCTTGGACACATCTTTCCATGGACTTCATTGTCGAGCTCCCTGTTTCCAATGGCAATACTGTTATCCTTATGGTGGTTGACCGTTTTTCTAAAATGTCACATTGCATTCCCTTGATGAAGCTGCCTACCGCTCAGGAGCTTGCTTCAATTTTTGCCCGGGAGGTCTTCCGTTTACATGGATTACCCAAGGAGATAGTGTCAGACCAGGGTAGCCAGTTTGTCTCCAGATTTTGGCATTCCTTTTGTGCTCAAATGGGGATCCAGCTTTCCTTCTCCTCGGAATTTCACCCTCAATCCAATGGGGCTGCGGAATGGTCTAATCAAGCTCTGGAACAGTTCCTCCGTTGCTATGTCTCAGAGCACCACAATAATTGGTCTGAACTGTTATCTTGGGCAGAGTTTGCTCGTAATAGTGCTATTAATGCTTCCTCCAAGTTATCCCCGTTCATGGCGAATTATGGGTTTCAACCATCCTTGTTGCCCGATTCATTCATGTCTCAGAGTATTCCGGCTTTGGAGGAGCATCTCCGGCAACTCCGTTCCACGTGGGTTCAGATTCAGGATTGCCCTCATCATTCTATGCAGCGCCAAAAGTTCCAGGCTGATCGTAGGCGTCTGCCCGCACCTTCCTACCAGGTTGGTGAGAGAGTTTGACTGTCCTCCCGCAACTTGAACCTTCGTGTGCCTTCCAATAAATTGGCTCCCCGTTATGTTGGTCCTTTTCGAATACTCCGACGGGTTAATCCTGTGGCCTACGCTCATGACCTTCCTCCTGCTATGCGCATCTCCAATGTTTTTCATGTCTCCCTCTTGAAACCATTGGTTTGTAATCGGTTTACCACTGTGTTGCCTCGTCCCCATCCTATCTTTGTTGACAACCATGAGGAGTATGAGGTCAGCAGTATTATTGACTCTCGTATGTCCAGGGGCCGTGTACAGTATTTGGTTCACTGGAGGGGCTACGGTCCAGAGGAGCGTTCTTGGGTTCCCTCCTCTGATGTTCATGCTCCTGCCCTCCTCCGTGCCTTCCATGCCCGTTTCCCCAATAAGCCTTTTGTCCTCCTGCGGGGGAGGGGTCGTTGAGGGAAGGGTACTGTCAGGGTTTTTTCCCTGTTTGTTTGCCATGTGCTGCTGGCAGCCATTTTACTCACCTCTCTTCCTGACTATGGTGCATTGTGGGGTATGCTGCTCATTTCCTGCACTTCCTTTTATGGCCAGACTGGTGTGCATCATCCATGTGAGACAGGATGCAGTCTCAGAATTGTGATGTCATCACTTATTATTTAAAGGGCCTCTGTTTAGTATGCTTTGCCTTTGCGTTGTCTCAGACCTGTTTGTGTGAGTTCCTTTGTATTACCTGGCTGCCTGACGTACTTCCTGGTTGCTGATCCCTGGCTTGTCCCTGACTCTGCTGTTTTCCTTGTTCCTGATTCTGGCTCGTCTGACTATTCGCTTTGGCTCCTGACTCGGCTTGTCTGACTACCAGCTCTGGTTTTGACTCCTGGCTTGTTATTTGACTTGTGGACTTTTTATTATTTTTTGATATTAATAAAGGTGTGATTATTTTTGCACTTCTCGTCTCAGTCTGATTCCTGGCACCCTGACAGCGTGTATATGTGTGTGCCTATCCCTTTGGTTATCTGTCTGCATGTGTGTGTGCATTTCCATGCAAGTGTGTGTAGCTATGTATGTTTGTGTGTCTGCCTGTATGTGTATCTGTCCCTATATGTGTCTGTCTGCATGTATATGTATGCCTATCCCTGTATGTGTGTTTCTGCATGTGTTTGTCTATATATCCCTGTGTCTGTCTGCATGTATATGTATGCCTATCCCAGTATTTGTCTGTCTGCATATATATGTATGCCTATCCTGTATGTGTGTTTCTGCATGTGTTTGTCTATCTATCCCTGTTTGTGTCTTCTGCATGTATATGTATGCTTATCCCTGTATGTGTGTTTTTGAATGTGTTTGTCTCTCTATCCCTGTATGTGTCTATCTGCATGTATATGTGTGCAATACATATCCCTGTAGGTGTCTGTCTTCATCTATATGTATGCCTATCTCGGTTTGTGTCTGTCTGCAAGTGTATGTATGCCCATACCTGTATGTGTGTTTCTGCATGTGTTTGCCTCTCTATCCCTGTATGTGTCTATCTGAATGTATTTGTATGCCTATCCATGTAGGTGGCTGTCTGCATGTATATGTATGCCTATCCCTGTAGGTGTCTGTCTTCATCTATATTTATGCCTATCCCTGTAGGTGTCTGTCTGCATGTCTATGTATGCCTATCCCTGTAGGTGTCTGTCTGCATGTATGTGTATCTATCCCTGTATGTATCTGTCTGCATGTATGTGTATCTATCCCTGTATGTATCTGTCTGCATGTATATGTGTCACAGCTGGCAAGAATTTCTCATAAATCCCTACAAGAGAGGGAGATTAAGTTTATTATTTATAGAACCCAACTGTGGGTTGTGAGATTTTATTATATGTATCAGATATAAGTGTGATCTTGTTGTAAGACTTATACTTCAGTAGGTAGGCAAAACCTAAAGCTAAGATAATTAGCAATGGAGTAAGAAGTATAAATCCTACACTTATTGTTGGTGGTTTAGTGTCATAAGCCTCTATGGCAGCCGGAGGCAACAATGGCAGCAGAGGTGATGGAACTAATCACCAGGTAACAGAGGGTGTGCATATGCAAGAAAAGTTAACAGTATACTTTAAGGAGGTAAGCGACTTACTGTACAGTAGCTGAGTGATTATAGATAGTCTCTGGTACAAGTCTGAACCCTCCGGTAACGATGCAGTGCTGCTAGCAGAGACGAGGTGAAAGAGAGTGTTGAGTTCTGACAATCTTCGGCGTGTGACGATCCACTAGATCCAGCACACAGTACTCACTTGTCTGAAAGTAGCAACGGAACGTTTAGGACAGGCAACAGTGTTACAGGCTACGAAACTCAGGAAGGGAGGCAAAGTAACCAGCATACAAAGCAAGCTTAGGGAGTACTTTAGGATTACCAAGTAATGAGTAGCGGTAGGTGGAGATTAAAATAGCAATATGACAAGTTAAGTAACCGCCCCTTAAAGGTATAGCTGCCCAACCTAAAATTAACTAACATATGTGACAGAACGCCCCCTCCAAAAGATCCACTCCAGGGATCATGGTCGGGGTCTATCAGGATGGCGCCTGTGAAACAGGTGCTGACAAGTTACAAGCGGGTTCCCAGGAGTCATCCTCATCCGGATAATCCTTCCAATGGACGAGATACTGAAGAACACCCCTGCGGCATCTGGAGTCCTTAATGGAATGTACCTCATAATCCACGGTCAGTTGGGTGAGGTTCATAGGTACAATCTGAGCGGGTTCCACATCCCGGATGGAAATATACGGCTTCAGAAGGGAGACATGGAAGGTAGGATGGATGGACATCTCGGAAGGCAAGACCAGAGTTACGGCATTAGGGTTAACTATAGATTTGATCTCGTATGGTCCGATAAATAAAGAACCAAGCTTTCGAGAGGGTAAATGTAGTTTCAGGTTGCGTGTGGACAACCATACTCTATCCCCTACAACATAAGAGGGTGGTGGAGACCTCTTTTTGTCATAGTAGAATTTGTGATGAAGCTTAGTCCTGTCGATGTTATCCTTGACTTGCGTGAAAGTCTGGGATACTGTATTTATGAGATCATCGACTAGGGGGCAGAGAGTATCTACCTTAGTATCATAGTGAAAGGTTGGGTGGAATCCGAAGTTGATGTAGAATGGTGACAGTTTAGTGGTGGTATGTATGGTGTTATTATATGCAAATTCGGCATAGGGCAGCATGGATGACCAGTTATTTTTATCGGAGTTAGTAAAGCAGTGCAAGTAAGTTTCTAACCACTGGTTGGTTCTGTCTGCCCATTTGTCTGGGGATGGAAAGATGTGCTAAGCCTTTGTTGTATATTTAGGGACTTGCAGAGCTCCGTCCAGAATTTGCTGGTGAACTGGGACCCTCTATCTGAAGTTATGGATTGGGGTGTACCATGGTAACATATGACATTTTGTATGAGAAGTTGAATGGTTTCAGAGGCAGTTGGCAACTTTATAGTAGGTATGAAGTGTGCCATTTTACTAAACAAATCCACTACTACTAGGATAGTGGTGTTTTTACCGGTCTTTGGTAGTTCTACAATGTAGTCAAGTGCTATGTCGGTCCAAGGTCTTGAAGGTGTTAGTAAGGGAAGTAACTTGTCCACATGGTAGGTGGGTACTGTGTTTTGATACAATACAGGTTTTGCAGGAAAGTACGTATTGTTTGATAGACTGAGACATATGTGGCCACCAGTATGATCTAGTATTAAGTCAATGGTCTTTTGACAACCAGGGTGTCCTGCTAAGGGACTGTCATGGTTGGCGTGTAGTACTTTGTCTCGTAAGGAGTGCGGAAAATAAAGGAGATCATTTTGATAAAGTAGGTTATCTGGACCAATGTGCAATTGTGTAACAGGTTTGGTATCATCTGTTTCCTAGTGAGATTTGCATCTAGAAATGCATCTAGAGAATAAAGTACAGGGTCATTGGTTTCGAAGAAGGAGTTAGCCCAAATACGTGGCTCACCACTGAGGTAAGAAATAGTAAGGACCTTGACATGGTCTGTGGGGAAGGTTTTTGGTTTTAAAGTAAACAATAAATAGCAAGCATTCCTGAACTCTCTGAAAAGCCTACGTTCCCCATTGAACTTATGAGGGGGGCTGATAGATGGTTCTGGCTGGGAGTCAGATTTTTGTTTGTCTGCTATGTCTTTAATGTAAGCTTTAAGAGAAATGTTTTCTTGCTGAAGGTTATTTAGAGCTAATGTGATGGTTTCTACCTTCTCTGTGAGGGTTTGCACATGTGCAACTAATTCCACTGGGTTCATAATGAGGCTTGGTAATAATGTCACAGCTGGCAAGAATTTCTCATAAAAACTGTGGGTTGTGAGATTGTATTATATGTATCAGATATAAGTGTGATCTTGTTGTAAAACTTATACTTCAGTAGGTAGGCAAAACCTAAAGCTAAGATAATTAGCAATGGAGTAAGAAGTATAAATCCTACACTTATTGTTGGTAGTTTATTGTCATAAGACTCTATGGCAGCCGGAGGCAACAATGGCAGCAGAGGTGATGGAACTAATCACCAGGTAACGGAGGGTGTGCATATGCAAGAAAAGTTAACAGTATAC